>NW_016168062.1:9089-20062 GCF_001687245.7 Rhagoletis zephyria | reverse complement strand
GCTGAAATAAAAAGTGTTACTTTATGTTACAGTTTTGCTCGTCACTGTAAGTACATATGTACATAGGTACATATTATCATAACTACCATATCATATCATGCGGAAGTCAGCTCCGCAGAGCTTCCCAGGGCTTGCATAAAGATGCGATCCAAGGTATTCAGATCTAAGCCGCGATGGGCATCTTTCTGGAAAATCTTGACATAATTCCTCCTCAACGCCTTTCAATTAGCGGCGACATGTAAACCAAAAAATCTCATCGCATCTCGAATTAAATGCGGAGAGTCTCCTGTTACAACAATCACCACAATTGGGAAATATTGCTTGTGTCCGTATACGCCCACCTTTTGGTCCAGGGTTCGCTGAGCTGACGTGAGGCCTAACTGTCCAAGACCCTAGCCACGATAAGGCAATCCCTTACCAAGCTTCAATGTGTGCCGTTTGTGCATCACGGGGGCAATGCTGGAGGTGATTCTCGTGCTCGAGCCGCTTCATCTCACCATAAAGCTGGTAGCAAAGCGAACTCTTCTAAACTTCACAAGAGAAGACTTTGAAAGAGGTAAAACCTAACATAAATATACAAACTATCTCCGTACAATGGTACACAGATGGCTCCAAAACTCCTCACGGCATTGGGGCCGGCATCTACGGACTAAGGCTGAAACTACCGGTGCCCGTAGGAGCATATCCGAGTGTCTTTTAGGCGGAGAACTATGCCATTATCCTATTTACAGAAATCAATCAACGTAGGAATTACCGTAGTGAGAAAATTCTAATATATATTGAGTTATAGCCAGCCTGCACTCAAGGTGCTCTCATTATTTGAGGTAAAGTCCTCCTTGGGACTTGAGTGCAGTAGAGGAGCAAAATGATATCCGGCGAATTTGAGTACGAGGTCATATAGGAGTTGAGGGTAACGAGGAAATAGATCCTGAGACCTCTTCATGCGATCCGGAATAGCACAATTAAGGAAGAGCTCTGGATGGAGAGGTAAAGGCTCAGGGATAGGCTAAATGCTTGCGGGAAGGCTACAACCTAACAAGGTATGGGCAATCACAAACCTCTCCAGAGAGAGGTAATCAAATGTTTTCTGACGGGGCACAGTACACTAAAAGGACACTTGTACAAGTTATTGATCGGGTCCAACGGCATCCATATGTCCTTTCTGTGAATCGATTGAGGATATTCATTTATAATTGCTTCGCAAGTGCGATGCGGTTGTAAGGAGACGAGAGAGGCACCTGGGCCATACAATCGCTAACCACTGGAGATCTCTTAAAATGTCTGGGATCTCTACTTCTGCCTGAAAAAACACAAAATTTATCTGGCCGCCTAGGTTTTAGGTTGATATAGAGGTTTTTGAAATCCAATCCCTCCGTAAAGCTTCCAGCCATCCATCTAGAAGTTCACCGGTGCCTGCTTCTCACTCTGAATTTTCGTCTACTAAACCCTAATGGGGATGTGAATGGAGAAAGAGCTTTTTGGTTCCTTTCTAGCCAGTAGCAGTGAACTGTGTTGTCAGAGATAAGGTCGAAGGCTACTAGAAACTTCAAATCCTGGGCGAGTTAAGCACCCAGTGCTCCTTGCTGCAACAGCCTTTGGTACTATGATGACGAGTGTTTTGTTTAGCATTGACGTTAAACGTTAGAATGGGAGTGCTTCCGGCCTCACTTATTTCAATGAGGGCGCGGCGTGTTATACCTGCTCTAGCATTTTGACTAGTGTAATCGCTAATGGACTAGATATTTGCAGAATCAAGCCCTGTAACTTGGTCTAATGTTAATCGCCAGGCCAAGGACTCCCTTTGAGGGAAAAGTTGTCTTTCTAGTGAGCAAGACGTGTTTCGTCTTACTACTTTACAGCGACTCCTCGAGCTTCATCACTGAATTTCCATCGTAACATCCAGTATATGAGGCTAACATGGTTTCGGTCGGTTTCGATCGCAATCGTTACCAATAAATCTGACGATTCCGCCGGAACGACATTATGAATAGGCTTTCGATGGCGAGAAGGGCACCATTTGACTTCATGATTGACTGCAGCGCGGTCTCTATCGACCTACCCTTAATGTTCGCTGAGCTCCTGGCCAGACAGAGAGAGACAGATAACGCTGAAGTCTCTTTGGGAGTTGTGAGAGTTTTTTCTAGCCTTCACTATTTTCGTCATGCTGACCACTCTCCAAGGCCTGGTGAAATTTGAGCCAGCCAGCTTTGCTTTGCCAAAGGTTTGTCCGCCAATATTAGAAGAAAATCTTCTGTTGCAGAGCTAATTAAAGCTGGAAATATCTTTACTTATAGGGTATAAAGACTGTAGGTGACGACTTTTGCCTTGACCTTCGCGTATTATTACCTCACTTACTTGAGTCCCGTCCACGGCTTAAATTATCCGCCCTTCTAAACGCTCAGAGTATTTTATAGAAAGAGTCTAGGTTTAAACTACTCACTTATTTAATTTTTAGCTATGACTAAAACCCACCACCCTACGAAGAGCAAAAAAATCTATCAATTTTAGTAGGAAACTTTTGAAAACGGCTTCACTCATTGTATTCCATCATTAAAACCTATGCTTGTGTTAAAGTTTATTTTAGGCAGCTAGCAGAAGAAACCCATCCACTGTACGCTGTCACCGCATACGAAAGTGGTTCAGTGATTAATTGTTTCCGATGCATTCTCGCCTTTTCGCCTCGTTGACCGGCGGCACTGAACGCGTTGCCTATGCGGCTTAAGGGAGCCTGCCGCTGGCAGTTGCTTAAAGCTACCCTGCTGCACCTTTCAAATCTCCCACACCGATTGCGATTTATTAATTTGTGCCGCAATTGTTTGCAGAATTGTGTGCATTGGCATGTGTATGTATTGAATGTAAGTGTGTGCATTTCCGTTGCGCTTCATTCCCTACATCAAATTGCTATTAGTGCGGCAATTTTCGCATTCTTCCAACCAACATACTCGTACCATACATACATACATAGATATGTGTGCATATCGACAGCATTCGTTCCCCCCCCCCTGACACAGAGTTGACGTCAATCAAAACTCAAAATAAAGGACATTCAAGCAAATACGGAGTCAGTGATGAACATTCGTCGTAAAAGAAATGCTCATATGTAGTTTTAATAGTTTTACCTCATTCGCTGTACGTGTGTATATTTGTGCAAATGGCAGTTTACAAAATATATCAATCAATCAGCCCTCAATCGTTGGGTAGCACAATTGTGAATGCGAAGTAGGGGAACAAAGAAATTATTTCTCAGGCGATTTACTGTGTGAAGTTTAAATTGTTCGAGTAAGCGAGCGGCACGAGCAATCCACAGTCTGATGCTCTAAGGCTCAACATTTCGACCGACGCAATCAACCAACACAAATATGCTAGTAGTTATTTATTAGAAAGCATGCAAAAGGCGTTGCTGCAAATTGAAAAGCTGATCACAAACAAGCAAAAAAAACAAAGGCAAAAACAAAAATACGACCGGATATTTGTTCACTAAGTAATTGAATGCTCCTTAGATTAGTTGACTGCTATAAATAATTGGAAATCGATAGCTCTAAGTGAAAGTGATGTTAGCTAAAGTGGATGTTTATTAAAAAGGACGATGAATTGATTTTTGAATCAAAGTGGATGCGCACAGAAAAGGTCGTATATACGTTTAAAAGAGAGCGGAGTTAGTAGCTAAACGAATGCGATTTACTGCTATGATTTTTAAGTCAAAGTAAAATTGAAACTCGAATAGTTCTTCAGAGTCAAGGACCATTTCTCTGTCGCCTTTCTCGGCATTGATTTATACGGCAAGTGCTTACAGGCAAAGCTAAGTAGAGAAAAGGAGCTTAGAAGAGAATCACATTTCTATGTATGCGACAAGAGACACAACCCACTTGCTGCTACTGGTGAACTCTTTTTTTGCGGACGCGGAACGGAAGGCCATCGAAGCCCTGGCCTATGCTGGTAATGCCGCCATAACGTATAGAAGAAAGCTGCCTCTTAATATACGGGGCGCTTAGTGACGCATCAAAGTTCAATTGTTATGGTCCCTAAATTATTTGGATACAAAACAATCAAACAAAACTTTTTTAAATCCAATCAGGGAGAAGTTGGTGGAAAATTATTGCACTCTGCCTGCTGACAATATGAACTGGCAAATACAAGTCCAAAATGCCTGCCGAGAATCGTTAGAGACTCATGGTTACTGGTTCAGCAAAAGTGAATGTAATTTCCAATTCTTTAATACGTATTTCCTTTTCATAATCTCTATTGGGTTCTGCAATCGTAGTCCAGTTGCAATAAAAGATTCTTTGGACTTAAAAGTTTCCGAAATTTCCGGAGAAAACAAATATCCTGAAAATGGCGAAAAACTACAGACTAGCTGCGAAAAAGTATTGAAGGGTTTCGAAAATTCGGAAAAGTCACGAAAATTGCAAACAAGTTCCCCAGAGGTTCTGAGGAAACCAAGAAACTTCGAATAGTTGCGGAAAACCCCCGCAAAGTCTTAAAAACAGTTCAAATAAATAATGAGGGTCCAAAAAACATCCCGAAAAAAAATACAATAATGTTATTAAAACTTTCCGAAAGGTCTCTAAAAGCCCCGAAATTAAAAAAAAAAGATACCGAAAGCTGGCAGAAAAATCTTTAAACGGTGTAGAAAAATCCTTCAAGGTCCCTTATAATCTTCGAAGGGTCGCGAAAAGCTTCGAAATTAATTGCCGAAGAATTCGAAAAATATTTCTAAGTGTCCTAAGAAATACCTGATAAGCCCAAAAATTCTCGAAAAAAACCCGAAAAGTTCTGAAAACTTTGAAGCTCCGAAAAGTTCTAATATTTCGAAAAAGTTACGTAGGGTCTCAAAGATCAGGAACATTTTTTTAAATGTCCTAAGAAATGCCTCATAAGTCCAAAAATTCTCAAAAATATCCGAAAATTTCTGACAACCATCCACAATCGTCTTTGAAGCTCCGAAAATGTTACACATGGTTCCAAAAATCAAGAAAATATGCCTAAGTGTTCTGAAGAATAGCTCAGAAACCTAAATATTTCCGAAAAAATGGCGGAACGACCCGAAAACTTCTAAAAATCGCCCAAAAGTCTTTTCAAAGCTTCGAAAACGTTGTACATGGTTCCAAAAATCAGGAAGGTATTTCCAATGTTCCTGAAATATACATGTATCACAAACCCAAAAATTGCCGAAAAAATCCGGAAAAGCTCCACTTCTGAAAGCTTCTTAAAAAGTCTTAAAAGCTCCGAAACTAGGAAAATATTTCAAAGGCACCTAAAACTATATTTCCTACATCCAAAAATTCTCGTTTAAATCCCGGCAAATCCCGGAAAACTTTCAAAAAAAATTTAAAAGCTCCGAAAAAGTTACGCATGGTTTCACAAATTATGATAGTATTTCTAAGGGTGCAGAAAAAGTCCGTCACAAAAAAAAAATTCTCGAAAATTTCGGAAACCGCGAAAAGTTCTGAAAACCGTCCTAAAGAGTCTTAAAAGCTACGAAAATATGACGCATGGTTCCAAAAATCACGAAAACATTTCTAAATGACTTAAAAAATACCACATAGGCTTAAAAATTATTGAAAAAAGCCCCCAACAATTTTTCAAAATTTAATTAATTAATTAAAAGTTTCGAAAAAGTTACGCTGGGTAGTTCTGAAAACTGCCTAAAAAATTCTTTAAATCTCCGAAAAAGACCCAATGGTTTCAAAGATGAGGATTTCTAAGGTTGCTGACAAATACCGAAAAAATCTCGGAAAAGCTTCGAAAAGTTCTGGAAAAAGCAAAAAGTCTTAAAAGCTCTGAAAACGTTACGCTAGGTTCCAAAAATCAAGAGAGTATTTCTAAGGGTGCGGAAAAGACCCGAAAAGTTCAGGAAGAAATCCAAAAGTCTTAAGAACGCGGAAAAATTAGGTATTTTTCCCAAAATCACAAAAACAATTCTCAGTGTCCTGAAAAATACCTCAAAGAGTCTTCGAAAAACCGCGAGAAGTTCCGAAGCGTTTTATACATGCTATTTTACATCCTTTTTCAATGAAAATTATTGAACACAATAGACTACAGTTTTTAATATTTCGCATAAACTTCTCGCAGGTTCTTCAATAAAATTTTTGCTTTTTCATCTTCCAAATCCTAGTTTCTGCTCAGTTTAAATTTCTTGTTAATTATTGCTTCTGGGGAAACATCGAAAACATACTAGTAGGTCAATAGTTGATTATAAGCAATAATTCACACACTGCTGCATCCTAATGCTTGTACAATAATTTAACTCAGTTTTAAGGCTAATAAATTATACACCACCCCATGTATGCATGCATTTGAGCTTCAGTACAACATTCTATTGCAGCAGCGCTGACGTTCCGATGCCTATCCTTTGTCCTTTCAAGAATGCCAAAAAACGCGCATAGTTTTAAATAAATTTTAGCAAATCGCAAAATCTAAGATGTTTTTGCTAGTATGCTGCCCTATCTCTAGCTGCCCAACAACGAGCCAGCCGATTCAAATGCAACAAACAGCAGCAGCAAAAACACCAACAATAGCAATCGTTGAAGTATAACGCTGCAACATGCATATCTCACACACAATCAGCGAGGCAGCTTGTTGAAAGAGTAGCAACATGCAACGGGTTTGTCGCAGATTTATCAAATTGTTGCACGAAGACAGAAGCGACAGACAACCAGCAGCAGTGGTAGTGGCAGTTGTGGCAGCAGCAATAGCAAAAACAAACAGCAAATGTTTAAGGAATAGAACTAACAACAACAACAACAAACAGCTACAATATAGGTAATGAAAACAGTCGCATCCGAGGAATCAGTAAATTGCTTTGGAAGCCCACTAGGCTCCGAACGACAGCCAACTAGTTAGATAGCTAAATAAGCGGGTATGCAGGGAGTGAACGACAAGGGTGCTGTCATAGTTGAGCAAGGCGATTAGATGCCCGGCTACTCGCCAAGGGTTTATGAAACCATGGCTGGAAGAGAAGGAAATACTGCAGGCAGTAGCGATGCTCTAAGTTGCAACAAGGCTCTGTAGATATGCAGGAAGGTATATATGTAAGTATGTATGCATGCTCGACGGATCGTATGTATGTGTTTGTATACTGCTGTGTATGTATGTGTGTACATTTGGGATGTTTCGAATGTCATATTTTTCACATTCGCGAATGCGTGTGCGAATGCGAATTTTCACTTGGAACGCTGGCGGGTGGAGCGCTCAAATATTTGGGGACTAGATATGTCAGTTTGTCATATTTTAGTTTAGTTTGCCACCAATCGAGGGGATGAGTTCGTTTTTCTTTAAGGCAGGCCTCCAATTGAGCTTCAATTTGTTATGTCTCCAGATTCTGCATTCGAGCCTTCGCTTTCGCTGGAGGAATCTAAAATTATTTCTAGGTTGCTTATAAGACTTTTAGCAGTACTTGTTGAAGGTCCATCAATGTTGCTTGATATACTACTTAACCGTTAAGCACCTGAAGCTAAAAGGCGGTTATTGTCCGCACCGTGGCTAGAGAGACTTAAAGACATTTCAACAATATTTTAGCGGACACTCTGCCCATGTACACATTCGAATTTTTAAATGGTGCGAATCATTCACATAACGCAGGCGAATGCAAATATTCGCAACATCCCTGGTGTGTACATATGCAAATCGGTATTACTTGTGCAACTAAAAAAATATGCAATCGCATTTGAGTTCTCTGTGATTGTGAGTAAGAAAGCAGCAGCTCTTGGGGTTTTGCAAAAAACTATCAAGTAAGTGAGTGTTGTGCCAAGTACTGGCAATAACCAGGCAAAGAGTATCGAAAAGATCTTGTCGCTTGTACGCGCTGCTGGGAAGCTTCCAAACAAATTCCAAGCGTTTGTGGTAAAAACGATGAAGACGAATAAGAGCAAGAAGGCCACTGGCGATGTAGCTTTGCTTTGCAAATAGTATTGGACATTTTGCTTGTACATAAAGTTCTCTGCATATGTAGATGTAATTTCGTATTTAACCCAACGTGCGTTTGTACGTGGGAAATGGGTTTTTCTTTTTATGTTTTTTTTTTTTGTAGGACGTCGGCACATCGCAGGGCAAAAGAGTGTATTGGGTTCTGTAGGGTAAGGCGATACTATAAATTTATGGAAATTATGCCATCATAAAATTGGCTGAATATAGATCGATGGCGTCGATGAGCTAAACAAAAATTAGTATTACGCTGGTACTTCAGGCAGTATCACAGTAGAAGAACACATTTCCACGGTCTCTACTTACTTACTAAGCGATCCCCAAGTAATTAGAACAGCTTGATATCCTCGTTTGTAGCTAGAATTATTGTTCTTCGATCGTTGATTTTACCTCAATTTTGTCGTTTGAATATGCTTTTGAGCATTCGGGTGGAAACACGGGCATAAATATCAGCTAACCAAGAATAGAAATCCTGTGCCTAATATTATCGACTTCATAGAGAGAATGCGAGCTTTGATGGGTAGCTCGAAATATGTCCTGTAGGTCTGCTTAGGAATCACGAAATTTCTTTCTCGCATCAACGACGAAATAGCTTGGCTACTTTTCCAAATGCGGCCCATATAATTACGAGAGCGAAAGCCAAAGTTAAACCTAAGGAACTTTTGAATCAAAAATATATTTATTTATAGCTCTTGCCTACGTTGAAGACCTTCAACTTCTTTATTGATGTATGTAAGTAATTTCATCGCCGATCTGCAAGAGTTTATGTATGCTAGTGACTATAGCAAATGTCAGATAAGGAGAAGTTCCTCCCTAAGTTACTGCACGAAAACGTAGAAGTGATCGTTAAATTAACTAGCTTGGATTCTGGAAATGAGGGCTTCTAGAACATGAAATACTCGTTAAATCAAACACTTGGCCGAGATGCGAGAAATGATCCCAAAGGAATTTCCATATAGGAACGCATAGAGTAAACGCCCTCTCTTGTCCTCGCTAATCTATAGCCACTTGACTACTAATAAGTCATCAGGTCATCAGAAACAGAAACAAAATTATTATGGATTTCTTCTAGCAATTTATGTATGTATAAACATCGGAAAAGAAGAGCGAATGAAACCCATAAGTATCTTAACTACCAAGCATTCTATGCTTTTGAGGTGGGCATACGTGAAAATTTAGTGAAATTATACACTCTCCCGTGCGCACAGTGGTTCGGATAGCAGATCTAGCTGGACGAAAGTCAAAATTTTTTTGTTTTTAAAATACTTAATGGTACTTGGAATACATTCGTGACATTCGTGTTGTGTGTTAAAACAGAAAAATACTTGGAGTTATAAAAACTTTGGTTATTTAAAAGTTAAAAAAAAAAATAGTAACTCGCGAATTTTCTGCTTTATGAAATTAAAAAATTATACAACACACATGCAAATCTTTAAGCGCTGTTATAAATTTTTTTCTGAAATTTATTTTTGTTTCTTGCTGTGATCTTAAATTTTAGTCATGGTAAAGAAAATCTTAAGAAGTGAGTTGTTTGACATTTGGAGAAGTGTTGCTGAAACTTCTAAAAGACAAAAAGGTGTCCGTGATTATGTGATTAGTAAATTGAAAGAAATATCTGATGAAAATGCTCGTTCGGAAGTAAATAAAGTAAATTAAGTAAATGGCTTTAGATTCGTAATCAGCAACCCAGAAAACCCCCAGATACCCAGTTACATAGAAATCTACCGATTTTTTTTAATTTTCGTCCGCCATATTGGATCCGCCATTTTGAATTTTTGGTAAATGACTTTAGATATGTAATCAGCGGTCGAAAATCCCCTAGGTAAGAAGTGGTGTAAAGATCCATCAACGAGTATTTGTTTAAATAGTTTCGTCCAGCTAGATTTACGATCCGAATCACTATGGTGCGTGGCTTAAGTGAGGCGTTCTAACAGAATTATTTCTCTACCCTGATAAGAAAATAAGCGTTGCAGATTGTGAAACTCCGGTTTTTCGTTCTATATCCGCGCGTTTAGGTGTATGTAGTAATGCATGCCTATCGCTCACTTGCGCGCTTACCACGGGGGAAATCTGTCCAAAAATTGGACACGAAATGGGGAAAAGTTAGTTTCTGCAATATTTTAGGGAATTCCGGGATTTCTTGGTACTTCTAGAGAACTTCTGTGGATTTTCCTTTTTCATTTTAGGGTAGTTTTTCGAGATGCTTAAAAGTATTTGGGTCTTTACTGTATGTTTTCATGATCTTTCGGAATTCTTCGTGTTTGAAATGTCGGATTTGTTTCGGGAACTTTTGGGACTTTTCTAGGTTTTTATTTTTAAGGATTTAACGGCAACTTTTGGAACATTGTGAAATTTGTTCGGGAATTCTTAGGGAACTTTGCGAGTTTTTTTTTTTTTTTGGATACTGTAAGGTTTTCCTGTCCCGAAAAATTTGTCTGCAAATAAAACGTCCTCCTTTGATGAGAACCTTTTTTAGAGACTTTTTCGCTTTTCGCTACGCTGGGATTGTCATCGTGAAAACTATATTCCACTGAACATTTCGGCTGACTAGGTTGCCTGTGTTTTCTTTCTTGCCCAACCTCCTTTTATTTTAGACATCTTACGTAACGCTTCTGCTGTCGGCCTCTGCTGCCGCCATCTCAGCCGCTGTTGGTATGGGAACATCTGCATAAGCAATTGGTTGCTTGCGCGCTTGCTTGCTTCCTGCAGGCCAGCAGCGTGCTATTCACGCTCCATACAGAGCATAATTTGCATATTCTCGTTGGGATAAAAATCAAAACAGCAGAAATGGAGGAAACAACGCCGTCATCAGCTACATAGGAAAATATACTCGCCGCAGCGGCATTGAGGCTGATTAGGAAAATATGTACACAACTCGAATACATTCGTACACTCACGTACAATATTTATTGTATGTATGCATGTCATACATCAGAGCACAGACAAGTTATAAATTTTAACCAACAGCACAGCAGCTCCACCAAAACAACCAGTGGCTGCCACCGCCATTGCAATCGAAGCAAAAATTCAATCGTTTAGCCTGCAGGCCA
>NW_016168062.1:0-7461 GCF_001687245.7 Rhagoletis zephyria | reverse complement strand
CAATATTTCGAAATTTAAGGACGCTAATTTACTTAAAATGTATACACCCCGGCTTATCATGTAGCGGTAGCTTTCGGAAAGGTGGAAAACATATATTTAATACTTGCGCCGGGTATTTAATGTTCGGCTCCGCCCGAACTTAGACTTTCTTACTTGTTTTTATTTGACTCGTTGTGAATATTTTTTTTTATAAAATGCTTACATAACAATAACAATTATTATATAAACCATAAAACACAGCGCTATCAGCAGAGCCTTTCGGCTGACTGGTGACTGAGGGCAAGTTAGATACGACGAAGAAGATCAGAGTGTTTTAAGAAGTTGCAAATTTTAGAGATGTTATTATATTAAGAATTCATAACAAATAATAATAATAATAATAATGAATAATTGAAATACGTATTTAAATATTCGCTGAATGATTTGAATTTTGGTGACCATATGCTTTGATTATTAATTAATGGAACATTTTGGAAGTTGTACCTAATAAGTCCTGTAAGTCTTACATAAGCAAGCTTATATGAAAGCAGTCGTGGGATAGTCAAAGCTCCCCGTGACTGCTTTTACTTGAATAGAAATATTAAGAAGAGTCCATCCTAGAAGCGACCCGAGCCGCAGTTGAGCAGGTTCTTATCGATCCAGTGGTGGATACGCATTCCATTCTTTATAATTTATTGTGAAGTAGTATGGCAGTTTTTTGGAAAGTCTTCCGTCATCATGGCACAATCGGGCGCACGGGCTTGCGGTAAACCGACTCTATCAGCTTTGAGTTCAGTTCTTCTAAAAAGTATTATACAGGCTCGCATGGCCCTTGTGGCTTTATCACGAGCATTTTAAAGATCAGGATGATGAGGCTCGTTGTGTAAAGTTTTTAATTTTGTTAATTTTTGTAATGGAAAAATTACACCGAAATAATCCCAACCCCACGTTAAGTTTGATTGACACTGGCGGACGATCGTTATACCAACATAATAGGAACCAGGCACCGCTCTGGCCACCCATCCTTCGGTATATGCTGTTCCACCTTAGAGTTGGGGTAATTTATGGAAAAGAGACATAGCTCAGAAAATAATCCGAGAAATAGCATGAGACCTAAGTCAAACCCATCACCCCGCCTGGGACAGTCAACTACTCCTACCTGAGAGTTTTATTCTCCCCACGCGACTACCACTTCTTCATCTTGTTTTTTGGTGCTGTAGCCGCCTAGGCGACTTTCGCCGAATTCAACAAAGCATACCAGTCGTTTCTCTTCTGTACCAATTAGAAATGCCAAGTCAAGCCAAGTACCTCTCCACTTGGTCTTTCCATTTCCACGACATGGACATTAGAACGACATGGCAAAGCTAGCGGAGCTGCTGTATTTTAAGTCACTGCCCTATGTACATGCAGTTGGAAATCTCACACAGCTCATAGTTTCAGCGTTTGCATAAAGGCCCGTAAATCTTCCGCAAAAGCTTTCTCTCGAACACTCCAAGAGCCGCCACATCGGATGTTGTCATTGTTCATGCTTCTGCGCCATATACCAACACGTGCATGATGAATGACTTACAGAGTTTGGTTTGTGTGCCTCACTTCTGAATTGCATAGTAGAACGTAAATTTTTTGCATCACAGAGGCAGGTGCGTATCTTGGCTGCAACAAGATAGTGATCTGAGCCGATGTTTGGACCTCAGAGTCAACGTGCGTCTAAAACAGTGGAAGCGTGCCTTCCACCCACATAATCGATTTGGTTTCTCGTTTTTCGATTTGGAGACAGCCAGGGAGCTTAATGTATTCTTTGTTTTAACCAAGTACTGTATACTACCATTCTTCGGTCCCCGACGAAGTCGATGATCATCGGAATTTTCACGACAGGGGCAGCGCTCGCTAATAAAACCTATTTTTTGACTCTTCGCCTTTCTCTTACGTCGGAGCATTGGCGCACATGAGCGAGATGTTGAAGAATCTCGCTTTGATGCGAATTTTGGCTAGACACTCGTCCACCGGGATGAACTGCAATACTCAGCGATGAAGTCTTTCTCCCACCAGCACCGAACTTGCGCTCCTTTACGTGGCAGCTGTAGTATACTTCGCTAGATCCTACGTGTTTCTTGCCTTGCTCCATCCATCGGATTTCTTAAACTACCACTAGCCAGTATTATATTCGATTTTCGGGAGACACTACCGAATACGATATAAAGTTTTATATCTCATCAAAAATTAGAACTGTCGACTTAGGCATCAGAAAATTTTATTTTAAAGGCGAAAGAAATATTGCTTTCTTTTAAAATTTACGTAAATTTAGATAATTTTAATGCGCTGCTTACTAGTTCTTTTTGGCCCCCGGAGCTTTCGTTCGTGAATTCGAATATAGGCCCGAAAAAGCAAATAACTTTGCTAATATTCTCCGTCATAACACTTAATCAAAAAACTAATTATTAAATCTGCTTTAAGTATTTATTACCAAAATTTTAGAGTCTTAAATACTTAGTTACCGAATTTATACCTTACAGGCCTTGAATGTAATTATAATATAAGGAATGAAACCGATTCAAAATAACGTTCCGGTTTGGGTTTCGGTTTTGCCAAGTGTTTCGGTTTCGATTTTGGTTTCGTTCTTCACAATTTATTTCGGTTTTGGTTTCGGTTTCGTTCCGGTTTCGGTTTTTCACAGAAATTTTGTTGATATTATTTAAATCACAATGTCTTAAACGTTGAGGAAAGAAAATCGAAAATTACAGTTCACTGATAATATCAACACTAGGTTCTTTACCTAACAATCCGGACCGGATTTGGTAATTAGAGAATAAGAGAAACATTTTCTTTCAAAAATGGAACAAAGTTCAGAAGTACGGAAACGCAAAAACCCACATTTCGTGCCCTCAAGTCGAGAAACAGCTGATTCACGTTGTTCTTGTTTTTGTCATTTATACCATGTTCTGACCGTCATTGGAAACATGTTTTCGTTGCTAAAACTGGTTTTCGACCTAAAACTTGTGTTTTCGTCCATATAAAATCTGTTAAACGGAAACCAGTTTTCGCTGAAAACTACTTGAAAACTCACTTTCCACTCATTCCAATCGGTGTCTTCACTAGTTTTTTTCGATTATTTATCGAAGTGGAAGTCATATTTTATCATCTTTAATACGCCATTTCGGATTTATTGTTAATTGCCTGGCCAAAGCAAAATAAGAATGAAAGTTAAAGGTTGTAAATGAAAAGAAAATGAGGGAAAAATGTTTTGGTTGTCGGTGAGAACATGGTATTAAATGCAAACACTTGGAAATTGAATTTTGGTTTCACAAATTTGATTTTAAGTACATAGATTGAAAATACATCAACAGGCCATTCACTTTTCCTTAAAAGCACCAAGTAAATGCAGGCAACATGTAAACACAATACAGCTGATATGCACTTTGACACTTTATCCATTTTTACTCGGAGAAAATTTCGGGCTGTTTCGGGCAGGAAGAAGAATACACTTACGATCGAATACGCTCGAATTTTCGCTCTCTATTACCCATTTTGTTGAGTACAGGAATGATTTCTGGGCTATTTTGGGCACACGCGGGATCTCGCATTGCGTACGGGAAAGAAACTACTTAAATATAATTAGTCGATTATCGATTCACAACAACAAAGTCATCAGCAGATTTTTGCGAAAAGTTACCTTGCCATACTTATTTACTACTTAACAAGAATTTTAGCAAAATGTTGCTGATTTTGGTTAAATAAATCATTTATTTCAAAGAAACTTTATTTATTATTTTTGTAAATTTCTGGAAACCGATTGAAACCTGTGATTGAAATGGTTTCGGTATCGTTCCTTTTCAGGTCAAGATAACGGTTACGGTTTCGGTTTTGAAAAACGAAACGGTTTTAAACGGTTACGGTTTCGGTTTGGGTTTCGGTTTCATTTCTTGTTATAATATTCTTTATTTCACTCAAACTTGGCTGAAACCTCACATTTTCAATTTAGAGATTCTTCCAAATAATTATCATATCTATAGACAAGATAGGGAGGACAGAATCGGCGGTGGCGTACTCTTCGCTGTAGACTCTTCAATACCATCTGAAGAAGTTAGTCTGCCACACATTTATTCAGTAGAATTCAAATGCATTCGTGTACAGGTTGGAAAAGGGTCTATTTACTTCGCTCTATGCTATATCTCTCCCCGATCTGCCACATTAGTGTATTCACGACTCATCTCTTTACTGAAATAAGTTAATTTACTGTTCCATGGTTTGGAATGCAAGGTATCAAATTTACTCAGACAAGATAGAATCAATTCAAAAACAATTCCTTCTTTTTGCTTTAAGAAATTTCCGTTGGGATTCTCAATATAACCTTCCGCCTTATACGAGCCGATTAAAACTTATTAATCTTCATACACTTGCCAGTCGCAGGCAAATGCTTGTTGTTTTTATAGTCAAATTACTAATAGGCTCAATTTCAAGTCCGCTTCTTCTGGATGAAGTTAGCCTTAATGTTACCTCCTGGGTATCAAAACACTTTTGTCCCCTATTCCTGAAATCTTGTAAAACTAGTTTTGAATTGCACGACCCACTTCGTTGCTTATGCCAGGATTTTAACTCTCATTCCAGCACGTTTCATATATCAGATCCGCTTTTCAGTATTAAGAAAGCGGTACTCTCCTCTCTCAATAAATGAATTATTAATATAAAGACATAAAATCAGCTGATGAATTTAGTTCTGTAGCTGAACAATTTTAGATCTCGACACTTAACAAACTCCTGCCTATCGTAACTCGACGCAAAAATTTAAAATACTGGTTCCGTACGTCATGCGGACTGCGCCCCTCGTGCGGATGGGCGGGAATGGAGGATAAAAACCGTTGCGATTATTATTATTATAACCAAATACATGACTGTAGCTATAACCTGTTTCCAGCCGTCCCCACTTGGAGAGTGTAACCGCATTTCTGGTAGACGTAAGGCAAGCCCTAAAGATTGGCGACCGTCCGTATTTCTGTGGGCTGATGGCCTGATGGAAGGAAAGGATGTTTAATTGCTTTTGTAGGATTGGAACAATCTCAACCAGCTTTATTCCAAGTTTTCAATAACTGTGTGGGTAGCAGAGAAAAAATGAGACAGCATATCTCTTATTACACGTCTGTTACATTCTATGCGCAATAAAATTCCAGAAAACGCTATTAAGTAGACACGTGTCTTTAAAATAATTTTCAAAAAAAATGAAAATAAAAATGTTGAACTCACTTTAAGTGCATGCCATAAATATCTCTAATTTTAAAACAGGATACTCAAAGCACCTGAACTTTTGCTACTCTCAAACGCCGCACCATCATTTTTCAAATACTTTTCGACGAAAGTCGAAGTTCACTTGCAAACATGAATATTTAAAATTCAAAAAATTATGAGCCAAGCAGCGAAACTTGCAATAAATTTCAGCATGAAGTGCAAACAAATTGCCGCTGTTGATAGCTGCAGTTTGGGGCACGTGTTGCCGCCATCAGTATACTTTAGAAACAAGTAACTTCTACTACATAGATGTCGTCAGTAGTAACTTGAGAATGTGTCATCAGTGGCGGCAATGACATTTGGCATCAGGTGGTATGAAATGTTGACGCTGCTGCTGCTTTGCTAATGCAAAAATGACAAAACTGACGCAAATGTGGCGTTTGTGTGACTAGCTTGCAAGATTTTAGTCAACTATATATATGTAAGTGTGTACATATATGCATTAGGGTGGTGCTTAAAAAAATAAAAACGTATTTTTTGTGCATGGGGTAAACCTTACTATTGTTCTACCTAAAAAATTAGGACAAATTTCAAAATTTCTTTCGATCGCTACCAGAAAATTGATGTTTTTCTTTTTTTTTAATCGAGAAAATTCTTCTGACCTTGAATTTATATGAATAATATGTAAAACTAGCCAATACCCGCTTTCTTTGCGGCACCTTTAAGTACTTTTCGAACTGTAAAACAACCATCCAATTCATTTAAGAGACACGTGAGAACATGTTTCCGAAATAAAACAATTTGTTCGCGTGGTTCAACGTTATGATTTTAAATGTAACAAAATAGGAAATAAATTTTATCACCGAAAACAATTAATTAAACTATACCCATACTTAAATATTTTATTAAAATTTTATTTCAGTTGATTTTAAACTTCTTCGCAGGTGTCAACCCTCTGCAAAAATAGAGATAAAGCTTCCTTAAACCACTCTCGTTCGATAACCATATTAAAATATTTCATTTAACTTGTTAGTTAAATTGCTTGGGAATTTCCAAAAAGGTGGCAACCCGCTTAAAAATATTAACGATATAAAGCTTTCTTAACGCTTTCATGGATTTTACTCTCATATGAAATTTTTCATTTAACTTGCTAATTAAATTGGTTTTTTAACTCCAAGAACAGGTGGTAGCCCTCTAAAAAAAATTTTGTTTAAATAAATCTTTTGTAAACCTCTCTCGTTGGACACCCGTAGTACAATATTTCTTTTAATTTGTAATTGAAAGTGACTTTAACTTTTTGAACACATGGCAACTACCTTCAAAATAGTTTTCAAATTAATTGTTTTAGAACTCCTTTATAAAATTATTTCAACATTTTGGAATTTTTGTCGTTGCCCCCCTTATTTTAAACGTAGAACCAAATTTAGATGTTGATACTTTAAGGACCATCCTAGTATACATTCATCTTTAATAGCGCCCTTTTCCCATTAGCATTTTCTTACACAAATACATATCTGCGCTTTACAAAAGTAAACTCACAAAACGAGTTCTTTGGCATGTTTATGGTTTTTGGAAAATTTCAATTCAATAACACTTAGATTGTGAGTGAGTAAGCAAAATATTGGGGAGAGGAAGAGTCGCTGCACTCACTTTCCAACTGGTCAACGACTTATGATTATGTGCCATTTAAGGAACGCGTCTTGTCCTGCAGACAAAAAAAAAATTGTTTAGTCTCGCCACCCTACTCACTTGCATGCGCTGCTTTTCTAACTTTGATTGTTGTTGTTAATTGCGTACACATAATTTTCACTTGATTTATATTTTTATATAATTCATTTGAAGTCATTTAGAACTGACTGCAGTCAGACATTCTGACAGCATAGCTTTGACTAAAAGCAATCAAAAGCGTATGTACGCTTACATATTTCCTAATCCTCAAGCATTTAGTAACTGCCGTCCATCTACGACAACGAGTGGCACTGTAATGTAAGTGGACATATGGCATGCAGTGTAATTTAGGTTGTCCGCGCATTATCCCGTTTTTACGCTGCCTCTAATACCGCCACTACTCCCTGTCACTGCTTGCTGCCAGTCGCCCTGCTCGCTATTGCTTTTTGGCCCTGCTATTGCGACTAAATAGCAGTCGTCCAGGCGCTATCAATGCCATTAGGATTAGCGACGCGCGCGTTTGCATTTTCTTCATTTGCCCCTTCTCTGCTATTGCTTCCGCTAGCAATTTTCTTCAGCTCAGTTTCTTTCTAC
>NW_016168061.1:0-20062 GCF_001687245.7 Rhagoletis zephyria | reverse complement strand
TAAGATTTTACGACGGTTAACACGTCTTGTGAATCCCCTAATTGTAATTTAGTGGTATCCAACCGAATTCGCAACGAGGGCTACCGGGCCATGCTGTGGGGGCACAGTCTGGTTTAACTTCAATCTTAACTGATTCTTCAAAATCAATAAAATTTATACAGCTACATAGATGAAATAAAGGAAACTATGTACCATTGAATTGTTGGCTGTTTTCAACATATTGCGCTAGATTGTGTTCCACAAGTAATCCAGAGTCCAAAAGAGGAGTAAACGACGAGGAATGCTGAAAGTTTTTCTCTGCCCCTTAATTTTCTTCACGAGCTCCAAGATTGCTGCCATGATTTTTGGTATTTCAGTTAAAAATGTGAAGTAGGAGATTTATTGTGTTCCAGCATTTATTTATAACTGTCTTTGGATTTCAGGAATATCTTTATTTATGTGTCTTTCGATACTTTTTTATGTACATATGGGCAAATCTCCGGGACCGTGTGCTTTTGTGTCATTCACCTTTAAATTAATTTTAATAATGTAATTTAACTTTTTATAAAAACTTGGGCCATTTTGATAACAAATGTGACGAGTTCTTGTAACTTGTTCTTATTTGTTCATATACATATTAATTACGCATTAAAGAATAAAATAATACCTTTTACAGCTGTGTGCTTTTGAAAATATTGAAAATATAACAAATATTATATCGTCACCTGAAATGCAAAAAGAAGTAAGAAACATCGTCGCTGAAATAAAAAAAATCGTAATAATGGGTAGGTTCAGAAGGCGCAGCAGTTGAGCGCAACCGTTGCTAAAGAAATCAGTGATCGTTATGCGTCTTCTGAACGGCTTGATGCATTAGCTGTCAAATTCAACTCTCAACAACATGTTGTCTCAAATAATCAGAAAAATATTACGATCATCTAACACGCAACTGTTCAGTTGATCAGAAGTACACAACAACGCGTTCAGAAGGTGCAATGGCAACAGTTACTGAGCTGTTGCGCCTTCTGAACGTGCCCAATAATAAAAAATTCAAAATTCAGTTTTTGATTGATATAATGGATTTCATCGAATTACAACTCCCACATCATTTTATGAAAAAAATATAAAAAAATATTAGTCGGCACTTTTTCCATTTCAGTTACGATGTTGTTACGTCTTTTTGCATTTCAGGTGACGATATGTAGGTCTTTGCGGGAATGGCTTCAAATGTCCCCTTTTTTTGATGACAAATTAAAACAAAAAAGTTCGCGGTAAGCGTGATGATTCTTCATAAAATTCGTTGAAAATGCTAAAAACATAATATATTTTTTGTCTAAAATACGGCCATGAATTTATATGTGTGTATGTAAAGGATTTTCAGATTTTTGGGCAGTGCGGTTAACAAATTTTTAAATATTTACTCAAATATGATAAGTATTTTTTTTGCAAACTGGGCGTGGCCCTCCCACTTATGTCAAATATTTGTATCTCGAAAACCACTTCACCAATCTTTACCAAATTTGACATACACATTGCGCCTGACCTTCTTAAATACTGTTTTGAAAATTTTTTAAATCGGACAATCGTGCCCTCTAGAAGTATCGCTAACTTTGAGTTTTCGAAAAATACGGTTTATTACCTATAACTCTTTAAGCATTTGAGAAAAATTAATCCCACAAGAATTTAATATATCCTCAATTGATTTCAAACAATTTGATGTATAATTTATTTTTAGCGTTCATGGTTCCGGAGATTTGCCTATATCACACACCGTCTTCAAAAGAGTCACTTTAGATTTTTTTTAACAAATTATAACAAAAATTTGCTCCAGCTTTTGCTGAAAGGTGAATAAAAGCTCTGTTTACATGTTTAGCGCATAATCTCAAAAATGCCAAATTTTGAGTTGTGACCTTTTAAAGACGGCGTGCGATATGTATGTAGTATTCTTCTGTCCATCTTTTTGTGTACAGGCGCTTAAAAAATGTATATATAGGTCCACTGTTGTAAATGCCCGCAAGTATGCGTACACACTTCTAAGAACATGCAATTTCGCGTCGCACGTGATACGGCAATGAACCCTGGAATTCAGTGGCAGGCAAACAGGCAGATGAGCGCCGAGACAACCGAAGCCTAACCCATGTCTGCCTCCTCCGATTTGTCGGTATGTAAATTTCATGAAGTAAAATCAAAAAGAAATAATTTGCAAATGTGCTGTACATATTTAGTACATAGCATGCATGTTTGGACAATACCTGCAAAAAACAACTGGTTTCATCAGGTTGCCCAGAATAAGTATTTGGAACGGACCAGCGGCATGCCAGTGCTCTCGCGCCAAAAGCGAACGGGTCTAAGGCAATGCGCCGGTGAAGTACTAGAACTAAAGTTTTGGGTTATATCTTACAAAAACTCCTTTTTTGAGGTTAAACTACTTAACGTTCGGTTGGGAGTAAATGGAAGTATCGACGTAACGATAAAGCGACGCACTCGTTGAGGTCTAATCCCAAACAAAATAGCTACAGAAGAAAATTCGCCAATTGTTCACATGGGAAGGGTATTTAACTGGAATCTGTACCCAGCACGAAAAACTAGGTGCCTAAGTGTTTCTAAACTTATATAATTTCTTGCAGGGATGTTATTAATAATGGAAACATTCGTGCAAACGAGTTAGTATGTATGTTGGTTCTTCACGCTGAAACGCCTGAACGGATTTGGATTCAATTAGGCACTCATAACATAGGATATGTTTTGAGCAGAGTTGCAATCTACTTAAGTCTAAACTCT
The DNA here is from genome assembly GCF_001687245.7 of Rhagoletis zephyria. NCBI lineage: Eukaryota > Metazoa > Arthropoda > Insecta > Diptera > Tephritidae > Rhagoletis > Rhagoletis zephyria. The sequence continues at coordinate 17,305 of NW_016168061.1, read as the reverse complement.
CTTCTTCACTTATTAACTAATAATTATAATTAAATAAATACAGATGTATTTGATAAATATTCGACTAAGTTACCTTGGCGAGAAAACTTTTAACCTGTCTACATTAGGTGATATTCTGAATGGACACAAACATATATCATTTTTCAAATATGTGAATAATTATATAAAAGTTGATTTTTTTTGGCATGACACACTCTTACTCTTTCATATAAAACCTAGTTTCTACTACTATTACAAACGGAGCAAATACGTTTCCAGTACCGAAAGTAGTTTAAACATTGACGTTCAACCAGTTTCTTACCCACCAAAACTAAATGAGGATCTGACATTCTTCCTTGGAGCGAACTGTTTACTTTGACATGGCGATGTCCTAGAAAGCAGTAAATTATTCAACTCTGCATTTGATTTCAACTACTTTAAAATGCCTTGGGCTAAAAGCACCTCAAAATCAATATGTTTCTTTAGCTGAAGTATTTTCAACAAATTTAAAATAACTAATTATTATGCGGAAATAATTAATTGCCCACCGTTAGATGATTTTCCAACTAATATTGATTTAGGTATTTGCAAAGTAATCAAAGATGTAAGCATTTGATTTATCTCAAGAAGGCTGCTAGGTAATTAAACATCAATTTAAAGAAATTATTATTATTATTATTTTTTTCTGAGGTAATTGGTTTAGCTATGACGTACTGGGTAATTTTACCAAAATAGTTTAAAAGCACTTTATTGGAGAAATTTGAGAAAGGAAAATTCATAACAAGTTACATCAATTGAAAGTCAAATACATAAGAAAGATAAGATTTTGTAGACATTTGTCAACTTTTACCAATTGTTGGACTATTTTTAAGTTTTTATTAAAGATCTGTCAAAAATGTTATGGAATCCTATGTGTACATAGGACACACATGTACATAGATATGTACGAGTTTGTGCATATATAGATTTGTCTATCATATTTCAGTTCCAGCAATACTGCAGTTAATTAGTTGCCAGGTCAGTGATCCGCACAAAGTATTGCTGCATCACATGGGTCGCTCTCCCATTAACTACTTACTGTTCAATTGTAAGTTGTGCATTCAGAGTTTTTTTATTCTTGCAATAAAAACCAAATGCTATTTGCTGTACAAACAGTCAGAATACATGTGAATGGTCCTGTGCAATAACGACACAATTCAAAATTCAAAAAACAGAAACTGTTACCACTGTTAAGTGGCTCTTGTCTCTATTCCTTGTTTTATCCATTTCCATCCCTTACTTAAGTAAGCAGTAAGCATTGCTAAAGTAAGTACAAAGAATTAGCCATGGAATCGACAAGGATTAGAGTCATGAGTAATAAACAGTATTAACAGTTTTTTGAATTTGGAATTGGGTCGTTATTGTACAGGACCATGGATGTGTACACTATAATTTCTTCAAGTAAAATCGAAATTCACTTTTGTGATAAAAATACTAAAAGATTCGATGTTCGTTAAGGTGGCTCCAATAAGGAACTTTTTAAATTTTAAGTTTGGTTCCAATGCATATCGAAATGATTTCTCCGGAATTTAGCCTCACACTCGGAGGTTTGCCATTACCTGTCGAGGGGCGCCCGCCGTTAGAAATTACTTTTTCTAATTTAGATGTTGCTCGGACCAGAGTTCAAACCCAGGTCCTAAGGAGGGTGGTACGCACCTCTAATCACTCAGCCATAGCGGCGCGGCGAAACCAATACGGATATTTAAAATGCCGCTAAGCAATACAATCAGCTTCGTCAGAATTGGAAATAACCTCTTTGAGCTGTTTGATTCAAAATGAGGTTTTAGACAAGGTCGTTTGAATTCTTGAATCTTATGTTAGAGAAGATAATAACACCCGCAGAACTGAATTTCTTGGTACATTTTTTGATAAGAGTGGTGCCCGCTGTCGACAACAGAGGAAGAGGAAAGCCTCATCTGTGAAGAAAAGACCAGTTGGATAAGGAGTTGGCATCGCTTAGCATTTCCAGTTGGTGCAGAAAAAAACGACTGGGGTGCTTGAAAATTATTGAAATTGACATAAAGCGCTTAGGCTATTACAGCGCCAAACAAGAAGAAGAAGAAAATGTCACCCGATAATGGGCGCACTCATAATTTGTGCTGAATTATTGAAATAGAAAAATAAATGAATTTTTCCACAAGCTCTACGACAATTCTTCACCCTTTCTGGTCAAATCCGTCCCTGACGAATATACAAATATTTCCTCTTAATTGCAAGGTTCATAGAGGCTCATAATACCAAAAGCAAGAAAAAACATATTCAAAAACTGGTTTGGGTAAGTATTAGGGCTTCCTCAAATTTGTGCAATATATTGTAAAAGGTACGCAAAGGAGTAACTCTCTCTCAAGAAGACTTAATAAATATATCACTAAGTTTGACGGAACAAAACTTTTATATTATTGAAAATGAACTTTTGATTTTACTTCAGATATGTTGGAATGAATATTTTATATCTTTTTAAGTATCTTTAGTTAAGACTCGCGTAAAAAATTTATTTTCTCCATAAGAATATAATGATATAAAGAAATTTTGAAAATTTTCAGATACAATTACAATATAAAATACAAATGACCTGTTTTAATAAACCTTCCCGGTGTTTCCATCTCAGTAGATCAAGAAATCAAAAACCTTCCCTTTACTGCAAAAACAGCACACAAACTCTTGAAAAAACACGGCAAAAACCACCCTAATTGCCTTTCAGCTGCAACTTTTGCGGACGTTTGTACAATATAATGTACAAGACACTTACGAGTACATCCTTTCAGTGTAAATGTACAATAAATTGTAAATTTTTTTTTACCACTCAGGAAAAATATTTAAAATCATGATAGTTTAATTTTAGAATTTTTATATAATGAAATGCTTTTTATATTTGCATGCTATGTGCTTTTCTTAGTGATTTTAGTTGACTTTCACGTATTTTTTGTACAGTAAATTACCACTACTTGCGTGTCACTGGAATTTTATAAAATTGTCTGCTTTGAAATTAAATTCTAAAAATATTTTTGAAAGTTTTCGATTTTGAAAGTTACGGTAACTATTCGATACAGTCCAAAACTTCATAAAGTTTAATTTGTTTTCAAAAATATTAATCAGATTTTTAGTAGCACGCTTCCAATGTTACAAAAAATTGAATGTACAATATATTGTACAAATGCATGGAAAGGGTTAAGGATAAACACTTCAAAAGAGAATTTAAACATTTTTAGAAAGGATAATTGTAAACATAAATCTTTTTCAAACTACCCTACGCGTTTCTCTTCCAATTGAGGCACTCATATTTCAAAATCAAGCTTGAAAGTAACACTTAAACGTATATATACATATATACATATGTATGTACGAAAACATTAAAATCCACTTAAAACGCTTAACACTTCCAAATAACCAATTACCATCGACAGTGAGCTGCTGCGAAACGAATAAAACAATCCAAATGGAATTGAAATGTTATTTACTTAATAATTATGTACTGATATTATCGCTTCGATTGGATATTTAACTACATAGCAATAGCCGTCAAGCCATGCATTATTTATGAATCGAATCGATGTTTTTTAGACATACATACATATGTATGTATGTAGGTTAGGGTGCCCATCGAAAATGTTTTTTTGGAAATTCCACGACCCTACCCCTAATTTTATTCGTTTTTATGAGAAATATTATTACCTATTTTTATAGATTTTTCAAAGGTCATTATGGGCCGCGACCTGCCGATTTACGTCAGAACATAGGATTTTGTAAATTTACTAGTTTTTGAATGACTATTTTTGATTCGATTGCAAAGTTCGAATATGATTTGAGAAGAGGATATATAGGTCTTTAAAATGGTATATAATAATATATATAATGGTATATAAATATATATAAATATATATAGGCTTTTTGGGATTTTTATCGGGTAAATTTAAAAAAAAATACCTATATTTAACTTAATTTTTTAAATTTTGACTATCGATAATTTCTACAATTTCAAAATATGGAGTACTATATACAAGTATATTATTATTGCAATCGCTTAAATACGGCCTTGAATTTATATGTGTGTATATACCGAAATTTCAGATTTTTTAAGCAGTGTGGCTAAGGACTTCAACAATATTTATTCAAAATTGTTGTCAAAAGTGTTTTTTCCAGAAATCTTAGTAAAATAGGGTGGCACCGCCAACTTATGTGATATATTCGTATCTCAAAAACTACTTGACCGATCTCGACCAAATTTGGCTTTGAATAAATTAGCCTCCTTAAATTTCGTAATATTGAAGTTTGAAGAATTTCTGAAATTTACCGCTATATGAAAAATGGGAGCTATTTTAGTCCGAATTCAATAACCTTTAATGTTTTGCTTTTGTGTGGTAAGAGAAATAATCGTACCAAGTTTGGTACAATTTGATCGAACGGTCACCGAGATATACATACTTAATCATTAGTGGGCGGTGCCACGCCCATTTTACAATGTTACAAACAACCGTTATGTGAACAAAGTTATAATACCCTTGTGCACAAGTGCGCTCGGGTATAAAAATTAGAACGAAATTGTTTGTGTGTGCTTGTTTGGGTCCCTAGATGGTTTAGGTTATTAGTTTCATCCGATATGTGGCTTCGGAGTATGGTTACAGTGAAACCCGCTCAAGTATCCCTTCCCCCCGCTTAAGAACCAAACCAACATTTTTGGGCACGGTGAATATTTTAATGTAATCTGAAGAAAATCCCTCTTTTAAGTACCACCGCGCTTATTTACCCAACCCGCCTAAGTACCTTAATTTTTAAATGGGGTACTACCATTTTACTTATAATTTTCCTCTTTTAAGCACTCCCGCAACACATTCGGCAAGTAAGTTCTAAAAAATCATCGGCAATTTTTAGCCACTTGAAACTTGCGCATTATTTCATTAAGAAAAAAGTTTAAAATTGTAATGAAATTTGATGATTTTTTTCAGTGACTTTAAAGAATTGAATTGTTGTAAAAATGACATAACATGGCTTATCGATTTAATTTTTGTTTATGTGTGTGTTAAAAATTTTTGTTTATGTATTTATGTGTATAAATACTGCTACGATCTTGGTTTTAAACTACGTACACTTCATTAAATGTTCATGTTTTATTCAAGGACTTATTTGTGTAAGTTAACAAGAAGATTTACTACCAGCCCTGCCAGATGTACGGATTTTACCGTACGGTACGGATTTGCAGGGGTGATTTGCAGGGATGGTTGTACGGATTCAATGTGCGGATTTTTAGCTTTCCGTACTTAAGCGGGTTTTTTGCCGAAGGTCCCTACAAGCTGTACAGAAACACATAATCAACCTTTACTGGGTCCCGGGGCACAACGGTGTCCCAGGAAATGAGGAAGCGGACGAATGTGCTAAAAAGCAATCTAAAATGGGGTTTGGGGAAGCGATCCAGATCGTGAAACCTCCCCTGCGGATTCTGTTTTCGGAGGCCGAGAGAGTGACCATGGCAGCCATCAACAGCGGGAGGGAAAATCTGCACACCTGCATGGTATCGCGCTCGCGCTGGCCACGGCTAGACGAACGAAGAACAAGGAGTCTATTAAGGCTGTCAAAGCCAAACGTTCAGCTTCTCACAGGAATACTAACGGGACACTGGAGCATTGGCCACATGGCCGCTAGGTTCGGAGCACCGCATAACGATTTCTGTAGAAGCTGTAGGTATGAGGAGGAGTGCTTCCTTTGTGAGTGTCCAGCACTCCGGAGAAAACGCCTCAAGTTTCTTGGGGAGTATTTCTTCCAGAGCCTGGATGCCTTAGGGAAAGCTCCACTGGAAGGATTGCTTGGGTTCGCCAGAGAATCGAAATGGTTCAAAAACATGTAGGAATAGGCATAGGGAAACCCCCCTGGGCATGGTAATGTGTGTTTTAATGTATTACTAAAAATCGTATTTATGATGTGATTTCGCTCATATACGACATATGTATTGGTAACCTTAAGGGTGTTCCGATTGGCACAACAGATGTGATTTGCTAATATTAGTATGCGTTCAAGCTTCATTCGGAGATACCAGGATTGAGTTTTCCAGGGGTCAAATCTCAAATAACCAACGTTAAATTAACCACCAGAACCGTTGCTCTCCTTGGTAATGCAAATGTGGTTTTTCGTCTGAAATAAACCTATGTATATATGTACTATATTGGATTTCTGTTGCACAACGATACTCACCCATTTTGAAATTGCCACCAACTATACTATACAATTTTAAGAACATATTGATGGGATCATTGTTGCCGTCAGGTAGTGAAGAGGAAAAATTTCTTCAAATTTATTTCGTTGTGCGATTAACTATGCTATGAAACGACAGATCATTGGAGAATTTAAAGAATTTCTTCACGGGCATAACAATTTCGTTGGGTTATTTAAGACGGCAATGTAAATGTGCCTTCTTACAACCACACAAAACTATATCCTGGCAGATAAATGTGCCGCAGGAAATCGTGAACGGGACGCAGTTTGCCGTGTCTGCTGGTATTAAATATAGAAGGACCGTACCTAAAATTTGTGTGTCTTTATATAGTACATAGGTAGAGAACTTTATAAAAACTTTAGTTTTTAAGCTGGGAATTAAAATTCCTTCAGTTTAATTTCCTTCGAAATTTTTTTTTCTTTTTTGTTGCCAAGAGATTCTCAAATATTTAACAAAAAATTTATATAAAATATATACATACATATATACATAAGTATATATGTACATATATTCAAACTTGAATGCCATCAACATTCGTTAACTTCTTGGAACTTTGCTAAATGTTATCCTTCGCTCACACACAATACCCACACACGCTGTTATAATTTTCCAATTACAAAACTAATAAGCTTATACAACTAAAATATACTAACAAAACTTCGCTTTTATTTCATTTACTAGTGCATGCACATTTAAAAACACTACCGCTTAAGGTCAGTACATCAGTGTTGATTATAAAATCGTTATCAAAATGTGAATGCGAAACTGTCACAATCTAAACTGCGTTCTGGAAACAAAAGCCATTTAAAAACTCTCAAAATGTATGTATAAAATTCCTTTTGTGTTTCTGCTTTTCCTATTTAAACCACTGCTTCCTTTACCACCTCATCTACAACTTAGCTAACTACAAGGCATAAATACTTGAACTTTAACCTTAAACTTGCAACACAAACGAAGCGAAAGCCAACTAACAGCCATCCAGTGCAAGTGCACACACACACACATCCACATTCGTAAGTTTATTCATTTCCCAGTAGCTATGGTGAAGTGGTTGGAACTGCGAACTATCATTCCGCAGAGCCAGGGATCGAGAGCAGTGCTCGAATCGTCACATACGATATCGTATTACTCGTCACGTAAAAACATATTTTGCGGACTATGATCTACGTGAACGTACTCTTTAGTTGCGATCGCGTAGCTGTTAATTGTTCATGTTTAACCAAAACTTACAAGTTTTNAGGCATAAATACTTGAACTTTAACCTTAAACTTGCAACACAAACGAAGCGAAAGCCAACTAACAGCCATCCAGTGCAAGTGCACACACACACACATCCACATTCGTAAGTTTATTCATTTCCCAGTAGCTATGGTGAAGTGGTTGGAACTGCGAACTATCATTCCGCAGAGCCAGGGATCGAGACCAGTGCACAGTGTTTCGTGTAGAACAAGCTAGGTGGACAAAAACAAAAGTTTTATTCCTAGAATTTTGTATTGAGTAATTAATCATAAGACCAATATAACGGGGTATTTACACTTGTTTGTTATTTTCACTTCTAATATGTTGAGTAATTGAAGTAAGTAAGCAAGAGCAGTCGAAGTCAGAACTGATTTATTTGAAAAATTTGTTTTGAATATTACGCTTCATATAACTTTAAGTCACCACTTCTACTTAATTTTTGTGATGGAATCTGAACTCAAAGGTAAGCTGAAGTTTTTGATTATAATCTTTTGTCAATTTGATTATTTTTAGTATGTCTAACATTCCATGATTAAGAAAAAAACGATTTTTTATATACATTTTCAACTTCAGAGGTGGAAAAGTTATATGTCTCCTCATGTAACCCCTTGAAATCTTATATATATTATAGTCATGAGTATCTGTTAACACTCGAAACAAAANGCTAATTTAACTTGTAAGAAAAAAGTAGTTATTTGTTTAATCAAAAAACTGTGTCAGTATAACACTTTGTGATGACTTTTCGTACGTTTTAAATTTTACACTTTTGAATGTAAACAAAAATTATATCAGCTGTTCGTCTAACTTGCAAGTTTCTGCAAATTTTCTGTTCGCGTACTATTTTGGATATTTTTCTCTTGTGAGAGAACAGATGACATTTCGCCGGAATTTGGCAGTTAGATGTTTTTTACTGGAGATTTTAAACGAACGCACCTTATATTCCATTCAGTTCATACGACTGACGTATCACGTAATTTTCTTTCGTATGGTTTTCGATCCGTGAACGGGCGTAACGATTCGAGCCCAGTTTCCGACTAACATTGGTTTCTAAACTGTATTTAGGAGTGTTGGTTGACACGTGTTTAACAAATTAAATTCAACTTAGTGCACAAGTTAATTGAGAAATGTATCACTATGCTAGATGAAAGACTTAAGAAGATTTTAGTTTGGAAATAGTTTTGAAAAGGGTTGCCACCAGTTACAAAAGTCGAATTCAGTTAACTTGTATACAAGTTATATGAAATATTAAAACATGAGTGACATAGAAAAGAGTAATAAGAAAGTTTTAGTTTGAACATTAAATTTTTTTGGGGTGTTTGAAGAAGGCCGATAGCTGTTGAAAAGTTAAGTTCAAATTATTCAATAAGAAAAAAAAAATATTACAAGATGGGCTACGATCGAAATGAGAATGAATATAATTTATTTTTGAACTGTCTTTAAGAGGGTTGCCACGTTTTTTTATCTAAAAAGTTTTCAATTGGAAAATACTTTTAAAAATGTTTCCTACCTGTTTAAAAAGACGAGTTTGTTTAACTTATACACAAGGTATAACCGAAATATATTAGAAAAGTTAAAGCATTGTGTTTTAGTTAAAAATTTCTAAAAACATTTGACCTCGAGCTGGCACAACTAACAAATTAAGAAGTAAATAGGCCGCCAAAGCCATCATGAAATATTAAAATATGAGTGTCCAACGAAAGAGTTTTAAGAGTTTTAGTTTGAAAATGTTTCTGATTAAGGTTGCCACCTATTCGAAAAGGAATAAAAATGTTAATATGTGAATGTATATAATTAAATAATACAAGAAGGCATTCTTTGTGAAGGTCCTCAAATCTGCACCGTTATGTCGAATTTCAAAAATGGGATGTAAAATTTATTTAACTGTACAATAAGGTTATATTTATCATCAGTTGTTTGCATTACCAACAAAGTTTTCATATGAGTTCTCTCCCAGCATAGCAGAAATACCGGATGTCAAGTAAAAAAATAATTCCAGCAAAATAACACAAACGGGTAGTACCAGTATTCCGCTTTTAAAAAGCAAATCCCTCCTTTTTTATGACGGGACATATTACCACCTCGCTTACTCTTTTCAGTTGGTAGTAGTTTAGAACTGAGTAGCTAGCATACTCAAGGATGTTTGTTGATCAGTTAGACTATTACTGACTCATACGAAATTAATATTCAAGTTTTGTGAAATAACAAGAAAGATTCAATTTTTATGAAGAAATCTACTGCCGCCGTGAAAGCAAAAAAAATACATTTTTCCGAGCACTCAGGCCTAGTATTGTCCATTGTTCTTAAGGCAAAGACAGAGAATTCAGAATATAAGCACGTGGAGAGCATTGCTCCTCTGCAAACTTACCTATGAATCTTAGCGGTTTGCCGACGCAAACGAATGTATGTAGCTTGTCCATTACCAACATAAATATTTATTCTATACTATCCTCATCTTCCAAACAAAATGTACACAGTGGATAATCGATGATGCCTGTGGCGACCATATGTCGTCACTATCGATTGTGCCCCACGATCACTCCTATAATGGCTCGTAGATCACGCCTTCTCTGCCGCTCTTAACTTATATTCCTGGTTTATTTTTGAAGAAGTGGGAGCGTTTTCCAAGGCGTTTAGAGTAGTTTGGCAGCCCCCTCCGGCCCAGGCTTTATGTCCACGCCATCTTTTGCCAATTATCCAATCTGCTACTTTCAGTAGGGCAAAGCCTTTCGATTGAACGACCATTGCCATTGCGTTAAAAGCAGCTAAGCATTTTAAGTTACTGTGTGGATGCCATCCAGCTCCAGTGCGAGTTTCAGTCTTTGAGCCGTCGTTATAGAAAGGGTACTACTCTAACAACTTTCTAAACAACTCTATGTGCCCAGAATTCTGATCATCGTGCCACAATATAAGAGTAGAGTCGACACATTATTTTCATTGCCTATTCTTGGATCGCTAAATCTAGAGGTGGCAAATACAAGAAAACGACATTGCACTCATCGCGCCCGAAATGCCTAAACAGAAACTCCTTTGTAACTACTTTAACATAGAAACCGAGATTTTAACTATGGTTCTACGTCAACATACTACAGCAGAATACGTGACGATTGGTCTTACTAAAGCTATGTATAACTACGGTGACCATCCGTTCTGTTTTTTGCAGGACCGTACTGTTTTTCAAAGGTCGGTCCTGCGTAGTTTTTCAAACCTGAAAATGTACCGATTTTTTCCAAGTGTCCTGCATTTGTCCCGCATTTTATTCGTTATTTTAAAATTATCGGACAATGGATGGATTAAAAAAAAAATGTTTTTTGGCACTTTTCGTAGCTTTTCTTCAATATCTCATGAAAAAATCTCCCAATCAACGTAAGCGACTTACAGCTCGAAGGGTATTGATGTGCCTCTTACCAAAATATATAAATTGTGGCGACTTCAATGAAAATTATTAGAGCTACAGGCGACCATTTGCATTTTGTCGTCAAAGTCGAAAAAAAGTGAGATTTTCAATCAAATACGCAGTCTCATTTGATTATTTTTGTTTCATTATTTTAAAAATTCGATAAAGAAGATATATCATTACAGTAAATTTTGAGCCAAAGATAATGAAAATCGAATTAGAAATGTAGATGCTGTGGAGCGCAATCTGCACAAATCATATATTTTTGTAAAGGGCATTTTGTAACTCGTCGTTTACGTCGATTCATGGCGTCGATTTTTGACAAATAACTGCGAAAAGTACCAAAAAACAAAGAAAAGGGTATTGTTTTCGTTTTGAACGCCCCAAAATTTTCCTATTAAATAATCTCTTAAAGATTATCACTTTTCGTGCAAGCTATTGTAATTATAATATGTTTTACTATACTTTTATAAATATTCATGTAAAAAAAGATTAATATTGGTGAAGAAAACGTGATTAATTTTTAAAATTTAAAATGTAATAAGAATTTAGAATCATAAATACTCTTTTGATATTTTTATATCAATATAATTTTATATATATGTAGGCATATTTTTGAAAAAATTGTCCTTCATTTTGAGTCCATATTTATGGTCACCGTATGTATAACCTATTACTAATTCACTTATTTTATTCAGTGATGAAACTTTTTGCTGGTGGGTTATTGTTCCAGTAAATGTGCTACAGCTGCAGGTTTCTATCAGAGAAATGGCAATCTTGACAGTGATTAAGTTCAACTACCAGGGAAATTGCGATTTTCACACAAAATCTGATATCAAACAGCATTTGGTGTTCACATAAGGAAAAAAATAATAATATTTAGTAAAATGCTTGCAAACAAATTACAGAGTAAATGTGTACGAAATGCGAAGCTGTGTAGGCGAAGCAAAATAGGAACCGTATGGTTGACTAAAAGTGGTACTGACAAAGTAGTTTAGCAAATGTGTTTGTTTTTGAATAATAAAATTAATTGTTTTCAGAACTTTTGGCGTAGAATACGTCTTACGTTTCGGTATGGATGTCTTGCTGTAATTTAATAAATTGTTATTAAAAACCGGAAGAGGCTAAAATAAAATCACTGCTAAGGCTGTGTGTGAGATGGCGTAAGTTGTTACTAAACATCGAAATAGTAAAAAGCACCGATAATCTAGTTAATAGGAAAAAATTATCGGCATATTTCAAGGCATACTTTCGCAAACCAACAAAGTAATTTGGTTAAATATTAACAAGGTTATATAGGATAATATAACGGGGAAGCCAAAGTTATACGGTGTGAATTAACTAAGAAACTTTTCTAAATTTGCTAAAAGCTTTCGTCAAGGATTACCTTAACCGGCTTAGGTAAATTTCCTGCTACTTTGTCACATTTGCTACTGAAATGGGGAAAATTAAGGCAGTTTAAAATGTATGTCATTTTCCTCTTTTACATGGTAATCAAGGTTTCGAGATTAATAAGCTTTTTAGAAATTTTCAGGGGGCAGAATGGAAGCGTTAGATACCCAGATGTTTACTTTTAGATCATTGCATAATGGTTATTTTGGATTTTTCTTTTCTCGATTATTTTTGATTGTTATAATGGACAATGTGTTTTTATGGCCGATTTACACCTTTTAACTATGATCTATAAAACTAAAACTGAAGATAACGGTTATAGATAACATTATCGGAAAAATTTAAATCAAATATAACAATGATAATTGATTGAAAAATAAAAATCGTAAAATAACGGTTAAATTTGGTCGCAAAAATATATATACAGTTTATCGGATAAATTATGATTTTTATAATAAGGATCATAGCCGTTACGGTCCCTGGAAATTTGTGAAAATATATAAAAAAAATTCTTCTGAATTTGTGGTCCGAACATAATATCAGCTGTCTAAATACATAATTTTACATCTGTCAGGATAAAATTTTAATTAGCGTTTGTTCTTCTTAAGTCATATTAACTCTGTTCGTCTGTCTACCATTACAAGTTCATTTCTATAAAAGCCCAACAAGTTTCGTTTCATATTTTGGCCTATTTTGAGTTGGAAGTCAAGATAATTTATTGGATATTAAATTAAAACTGTTATTATAATAAATACATTTGATTCCATGAATGTTGCAATATGGAACGCAAATGGACTACACATTGAAAACTTCATTTGCTCGTCACAAAAAGTATTCACCCCACATAATATTGAGCCACCACCCAGTAAAATAGACACCGTTACAACTACCTTGAGTTACCCATTTGAAATGAACCAACACATTGAAAAAAAAAACATTGAATAGCTAAAACCAAAAAAGGCACCTGGGTACGACTTAATAACTGGCCAATTATTAAAACAATTACACCCGGCAGGCATCAAGTTTCTGACATACTGGTTCAACGCGGTTCTGTATATCGGTTTTATACCTCCTCAATGGAAAGTCTCACAGGTTTAAATGATCTTAAAACCGGAAAAAAATGTTGATAAAGTTGAACCATATCTGCCTATTAGCTTACTACCTTTGGTCTCCAAACTCCTTGAAGTGCTTTTTCTTAAAAGATTGCTTTCACTTATCGAGAAGAAGAAGCTTATTCCAAATCACCATTTTAGATTTAGAATAGGGCACAGCACGATCGAACAAGTTCGTACACTTGTCGATAAAATTCAGTCAGTATTCGAACAAAAGACATACTGTACTGCTGCTTTCCTCAACATATCAAAAGCATTTGATCGCGTTTGGCACGATGCGCTACTTTATAAAATTAATACGACCCTCCCTACCAAGTACTATATATTTATTCAGTCCTATCTGAAAGAGCGCTACTTCTTCGTTGAACAAAGCGTGGAACAGTCCGAACTACATGAAAGCTTAGCTGGCATGCCACAAGGCATCGTAATGGGCCCGGCACTATATTTCCTCTACACGTACGATTTGCCAATTGCTGATGGAGACATTATTGGCACTTTTTCTGCTGACACTGCTATTTTAGCGGAAGACATTTCCCCTAATACGGCTTCACATAAACTTCAAAATGCTCACAATCGATGATTGGCTCAAAAAATGACGGATAAGACCTAATACTTAGCACTAAATCTGTCCACGTAACGTTCACACTCAACAGAGGCACCTGCCCATCCATCCAACTGATCGATGTTAACATACCACAAAGCAATGAAACTAAATATCTGGGAATGCACCTTGAACGAAGATTAAGTTGGAAAGCTCACACCTTTACTAAGCGTAAAGCACTCGGCATTAAGATAAGAAACTTACATTTGCTTATAAACCGTAAGTCCCAAACAAAAGATCTTCTTAGCTGATTATGCGAGCTGATCCCGCACCCGAAATAATTGTACCAATGGGTGCATTCCATAAGCGCCAATGAGAAAATGACTTTATATTTTTATATGTATGTTGAGACAAATAATTTGCTGAATATATTACGCAGAGATTGCAATAAAAAATTCGATTCCAAAAAAAACGCCTAATATTAGGTTCACATATAAGTAGATCATCCTCATTTTCGAGCTCAACACCCTAATCTGTAATTATAGCAAGAGATTAGCCATATAAAATTCTTCCCTTGTTAATCTGTAATTATAAAATAATCTCAGAGTTAACCGATAACTTTTCGGTGTCCATTCTAGTTTTATCGATTGTTTTTGCGAAAGAGAGGAGAAATGCCAAATGTAAAAGTAAACAAAAATGTACGCTAGCAAGTAAAAGAGGTTTGTAAAGGTATTTTTAATAAAATGTTAAGTTAAAATATATTTATATTGCTTATTATAGCAGAAAAACGTGATCACGGTGGCACAGAGAAGAAACATAACTTTTCCTTGAGATGTGAGAATAACAAGCACAACAAATTTGACGGCTAATAATCTGAGATTTGACTGTGTAAACGGGGTGATTAAAAATCGAGCTTTGATTGAGATAATATCGATATGTGAACATAGTTTAACTCCCGAAAACCAAAAGCAATAAATGCTTGATCACATTTCCACAACAGCAAACGGAAAATTTCTGCAGGTTTTAACACATCGGTGTTTTACACGGGTCAAATTTCGTCGTTCCACCAAAATCGGACAGTGTAAATTGATATTCCGCAAAATATATATGCTTTGGCTGGTCAATTTCTCAGTTGACAGCTTTAACCCTCTACCTCATACAAACCCATAAGTGGTGTCACAACTTTGGCAATTTTTCCCACCTAACGAGTAGTTTAAGTGGTAAGCAGTGCGCGCTTCCACTCCGCAACGCCTGGGTTCAAGCCCTGGTCAAAGCAACATCGCAAAAAAATATAGAAAAAGGTTTTTTCTTAACAGCGGTCGTCCCTCGGCAGGCAATGGCAAACCTCCGAGTGTATTTCTGCCATGAAAAACAGCTTCTCATAAAAATACAATCGCCGTTCGGAGTCGGCGTAAAACTGTAGGTCCCTCCGCTTTGTGTGACAACATCAAGGCGCACGCCACAAATCGGAGGAGAAGCTCGGCCAAACACTAACATATGTGTAAGCGCCAATCTATTATTATAATTAAATGCAGAAGTTATTACATAATTGGTTTTCCTTTGGTTAATTGACATTTTAATATAACCTCACTTTTGTGAAAAGAAAAACTAGTGAAAAGCGCAAGTTGTTCTTGTACAATTTTCCAAACATTTCTTTGCAAAATAAAGTTTAAAATAAATGACTTGGACTCGTTTTTGCTTTCGATATAGGTTTATTAATACGTTAATAATATTTTTTTCACAGTTGAAACTTTTTTATTGATCGCCTTCATAATTCATGGAGTAGAGGGTTAAACAATCTTTAACAGCAGCGTATATACATACTTCCATTTTAAGTAATTTTTTAATAAAATTCCACCTTGATTCTGACCTGTAACCAAAATCCCAACTATTAGTGAATGTGTGTGCAAAGTCAACGTGCCCAAAAATTAACTATACATACTATTTACATACATAGCTTTGGATATTTTCTGCCGGCACGTTCGACATAAGTATTTTCCGTTTTAGTACTTCCCAGTGGGAAAATGGGAATGCATTACCTTTTTCTACCAAGAAAATATTAACAACTACCCAAACAAAACAAAAAGTTTTAAAACTAACTCAAGTCTGTTTTTTCTCGTTATCTCAACAGCTGCTGTAGTCGAATTGATGCGTGTTCGACTGCCGTGTTATTGGTCAGGGGTTCAAAATCTGTGGCACGGGCATTATTTTTCATTTTTATTTTTAATTATATTTAAAGTTTCGTAAAGCGACATGCGACGACACATCACTTTCATATGACATCGCTGTGGATAAATTCTTGCATCTTTTCCTGCATAGGTTTTACCGGCTATCCATTACTTTTAGCATTCCCAGACATTGCCGGCCGCTGTGGTGTAGTGGTAAGTAGTGCGCGCTTACACTCATCAGCACCTGGGTTCAAGGACTGGTCAAAGTAACATCCCAAAAAATATAGAAAAATGTTTTTTCTTAACAGCGGTCGTCCCTCGGCAGGCAAGGCAAACCTCCGAGTGTATTTCTGCAATGAAAAAAAGGTTCTCATAAAAATACAATCGCCGTTCGGAGTCGGCGTAAAACTGTAGGTCCTCCCGCTTTGTGTGACAACATCAAGGCGCACGCCACAAGCCGGAGGAGAAGCTCGGTCATACTACATTACACATACACTAACATATGTGTAAGCGCCAATCTATTATTATTATTATTATATGCATTTTTTTACATACATACATAGAATATACCATATGGTCAAAGTTAGATAACAACTATGCCTTGATAGGGGTTAAATTGAGTATGCATATACATAGGTACATACGTGCTATATGTAAGTATTCAAGTTTGCGTAAGTAGACACAAAAGCATTTATGTAATTATACTATATACATTAGGGTGTAAATTGATAGTAAGAACATAAAAAATTATAACAATGACGAGCTACAAGTACATTACTCTGGAGTCTGCGAGCTAATGCCGCGATAATAGGTAAATTAAAGCAAACATCAATGGACACTTCCAAAAAATTTTATAATATGCAAGTACAGTTACAACGCGATATTAAAGTTGGTCAACGCATTTACACCCCCACTTGCATATCGACTAAGCTTAGAACTTCTGTGTGGAATGTAGTTGTATGTTGTATTGCTTTTGCGCGGTATCCTCCTGTTAGATAGTTGCTTCATCCACTGCACTTTCGAGGTACTGCAATGTTTGCTCGCATACCCCAGCCGGATAGGCCTGTTAATAAAAAAACTTTTTTCTACATTTTTTGCGATGTTGCTTTGACCGGGGCTTGAACCCAGGCACTGTGAAGCGGAAGACCGCACTGCTTTCCACTGCACCAGCGGCCTTCAGCCATATATGTAATCTATACTAATTATATAAAGAGAAGTCCCTTTTTTTTGTAACAG
>NW_016168060.1:19856-20063 GCF_001687245.7 Rhagoletis zephyria | reverse complement strand
GAGCTATAACTTTACATTACATAAAAAAATGCTCATTTAATAAAGATTTTAGAATGGTGCCACTCTTACTGTTTCGAATAGAAAAAAAAAGTTAAAGCCGCTTTTTTGGGCAAAGGACTGAAACACGCTAGAATGTATTTAATAGATTTAAATTTAAGTTGGTCTTGTTACCGACCAATGACATGCTAAATAGTACAAAGGTACATT
>NW_016168060.1:18565-19817 GCF_001687245.7 Rhagoletis zephyria | reverse complement strand
TTACCGGAAATAATGAAAGTGGATTTTGTGGAATTGGACCCTTCGAACATTGTGTTATTAATACTATGACAGAGAACACGCAGTATACGTCGCACTAATATGTGGATATTCACCTAATTTACGGTGAAGCTTGCAGTAATGCCAGAGCTGCTCAAAGACTTTTTGCAGAGCAATACCCCAAGGTAAGTGATTTTTACACCCTTCTTGTTTGAAGCCNTTGAAGAGCAATACCCCAAGGTAAGTGATTTTTACACCCTTCTTGTTTGAAGCCATTCTTCTTTTAACTATCATTTTTAACTTTTTTAAGGTCGCATACCTGGAAGGCGTGGCGGCGAGACAGGACGTCCTGCAACGGTAGATATTAAAGTTGTGTTAGTGGAAGTGGAACTAGGTCCATCGAATTCAGGGAGAATGATGGAAAGACGGACTGGAATACCAAAAACTACAGTTCACAAGGCTTTAAAATACCATCCCTACCACACTCAACGTGTTCAGGCTTTACAAGAGAGAGATTACCTGTCGAGTGCTAGATTTTGCAGTGAAATGTTACGAATGCATGACTCAGACCCCATCTTTTTTAATAAAATATTTTGGAGCGATGAATCAGCATACAAACGTGATGGTTATTTTAATTTCCATAACCTTCACAGTTAGCAGCTAGACAATCCTCACGAAATGAGATAAGATCGTTCGCAGTACCAGTACAAAATAAATTTATGGTGCGGTATTTTTAATTGTCAGATATTGGGATCTGTGGAACTGCCGCCACCGGTCCACTCCCACAGTTATTTAAAGTTCCTTCAGGAACGGCTTCCAACTCTTTTAGAAGATGTACCCTTAAACCAGCGGCGAAGACTATGGCAGCGAAATGACGGATGTCCTGCTCACTACGGGCTTGAAGTAAAGAGCTCATTTAGACGAAACTTATCCTTGCCGATGGATTGGACGATACGGGCCAATCACGTGGCCCGCTCGATCGCCAGACCTGAATCCATTCGATTTTTTCTACTGGGGCTGTCTTAAGGACAAAATTTATTCAAAAATAATTCAAAACGAAGAGCATTTCCAATTGAGTTTAATTGAGTTTAATATCTCTAAAAGCGTATTTTCTTAAAAGGTGCCAGCTTGTATTAGAGTAGAAGGTCGGCAATTTGTGCATATTTTATCAATAAATGAATAAATTTGTCTGCAAACAACTCATGTATGTTTTATTTCACGTGAACCCATCCTTCACAAAAAATATTGATAGATA
>NW_016168060.1:0-9240 GCF_001687245.7 Rhagoletis zephyria | reverse complement strand
GGATGATGGCGGAAAATAAGATTCGGCGATTTGCTTGGCTAGGTAGCTTAGTGTCAGCACGAAGCTGGTTGGGAAGTGCAGTGTCTTATGTGGCGATTGGTACAAAAATCAAAAATTGAAACACCGCCATCAACTAGGATTGATTTATCACAAAATGCAATGGATAGAGTATTTGATGAACGCGATTTATTACAAAATGCAATGGAAGGAGTATTTGATGAAAGTGAATTTAATTAAATGTAAGTTTTAGCACTCTGACTTTTCGAAAATTTGGAAGAAAGTTAAATTAGTCATTATACCTTGCAGAGAAGCCACAGCCAAAAGCAAGTTCGCACTTACATATACACTTAACAGCAAAAGTCTGCATATACCATATCTTTTTAATATTCATAACATTTTGTAAACTAAAGTAATAAAATAAAACAAATAAATAAAATAAGTAAACGGCGAAAATCGTCGAAGACTATCCAGTGCTGCCAAGTTTTTCGTTTTTAATACACTAGTCGAGTCAAAATTTTAGGCACTCCCGTGCAATTTTCGATACGACTCGACTCTCGAAAAACGACTTGCACTCGACACGGCACTCGCAATGAGGCTGATTGTGAATATTTAAAAAAAATATGGCGTATGCAGACTTTCGCTCTTAAGTGTAGTTAGCAATTAGAATTCTAAGGTTTCCAACATTATTAAATCTGTGGACGTATTGAAGAATAGCTTAAGATGAGTTAACAGAGAGGTGCGATAACTTAAATTAACATTAGTTTTGCCATTCCTACGTTCGATACCTGTAAATGAGATTGAAAATAAATAAGCTTATGTTTGGTTAACACTGCCTAATACACAGTCTTTGTTTCAGTAAATTGCAAACTATTGTCCCGACTTTTTTGAAATTTATTACAGCTGAAATAGTACATTTAATTTCAGTTATTATTTTAATTTGGGTTATTATTTTACCTGGATTATTTAGGTAGTTGCCTGCTTTACGAAATGAAAGAAGACTACCGCCTTTTTCGATTTTAGCAATTCAAGTGTTTATTTGGTATATAAATCTCGCCTCCTTAACCTAATGTTTAAAGCTAAAGGGTAAATATAGGGAAGGGTAAGTATAAAGCAAGAGCATAATGCCAGCAAGAGGGAGTAACGTGTGAACTGTCGCCGAGTGAGGACGTCGCGCCAAGAGTGCGGACGGCTCTGAATAGTTTTCATCAGTCATATTAACACTTAAACTACATTGGTCTAATTTCATTATAAATGTAACATCAACTTTAATTTGCTTATTTTAAATAAAACACACAAGTCATCGGTGACAGCGTCAGAGTGGGATTGAATTTTAGCCTACAAATCGAAACAGGATAGATCACACATACACATATAAATATAAGTTACCAGCGATAGACGCATAAGGAAAATCAGAGTGATAGACATTCTGACATAAGGAAATAACGAGCGATAGACGCGAAATAACGAGCAAAGAGTGATAGACATTCTCACATAAGGAAATAACGAGCGATAGACGCTAAAGGACGAGCAAAGAGTGATAGACAATCTCACAGAAAAGAATAACGAGCGATAGACGCTAAAGGACGAGCAAAGAGTGATAGACAATCTCACAGAAAAGAATAACGAGCGATAGACGCAAAAGAACGAACGAGTGATAGACACTCATAAAAGAAATAGCGTGTAGCAAGAATACGGGGAATTGCTGCACGAACCGGCACCGAAATAGAAAATAAGAATAGCGTTAGCGGCGAGAAGAAAAAAGCAGGGCAGAATGCAGATAAGGAAAGGAAAAAAATAAAGTAAATCGAGGAAAGTAGGAATTTTTGAATTTTCAACGGCGGAGTGAACGACGATAGATGCGTGGAAAAAAGCCGGAATCAGGAATTGGAATTAAAATGGTTAAACTGAATGACTTAAAAGTGGAACAATTAAATGTTCTACTGGAAAATGGCAATTTGTCAGTCACAGGAGCAAAGGCTCACAAAATATCGCGGTTGATGGAAATTTACAACACAGACGAGGTGCAAGATGACGAAGTGGAGATTGAAGAGGTTCCAGCCTTGCAAAAGCAAGTCGATGAGCTCCGTGAAATGATCGCCAATATGTCTAAGGCGGTAGCAGATTTGGTAAGCAACAATCGTAGCCAGCGTGAGGTTGCAATACAAGGAATGCAGCAAGGTTCAGACGCAGATGTGGCGAGTGCATCGCATGCAACGGCAGGGGCAGATGCTACAATGCAAGCAAATAGGGCAGGAGTGGCAACAACACCTCTATATATGGTGGGGGCCGGACCACCAACAATGTCAACAGTAGTCAAACACACGATGACGGACATTATCGGGATGCTACCGGATTTCGACCCACTTAAGGACCATATATTAACACATCAATTCTTGGACAGAGTGGAGCAGCTTCGGTCAATTTATGGGTGGTCGGAGGAAGTCGTGCTATTTGCAGTTCACCAAAAACATAAGGGGCGGCACGCCAGTGGGCTGAATGTCAACCGGTGTTCAGGTCGTGGCAACAGTTTGTCGCTAGCTTGAGGTATGATTTCCCAACAACCGTAAATATGGCGGATGTGCATCGGGAGATGGCAAATCGCAGGCGTCGAGTGAATGAAGATCTGAAGGATTACTACTACGTTATGCTAAATCTAGGTCGGAGGGTCAACATGGATGAAGCGTCAATTAACTCGTATGTTATTGGGGGTTTAAATGATGTCAGCTTATCTCGAACATTGTTGGCGATGAATATGCGATCGTGCAACGAGATGCTAAGGTCGATCGAAAATTTGTCGATAGCGAACACGTACAACAAGGTCAGCACGGTAGCCAAGGGGAACGTAAAGGATGGGGAAGTGGAGAAGAATCTGGACAATAACCGCAAGGGCTTTAGGTGCTTTAACTGTAATGGTGTTGGACATATTGCAGCGAAATGTCCACAACCACAACGCAAGGCCAAATGTAGTAGTTGTAACAAATATGGGCATGAGGCGAAGGATTGTCTAAGTGGAAAGAAAACAGTGGGTAAGGTCACGGAGGAAACAGCTTTGGTACCTCGTCCTGTGATGCGTTAGATATGTATAGCGGGTCGTACCTACTCAGCGTTTGTAGACACGGGCAGCGACTCATCACTGGTATCTGACATTGCAGTGCCATAAGGTATCCCTAAAAAACCAAGCGAAAAACGTCTTCGAGGTTTTGGGGGTGCAGCGGTAGAAGTTCACGAGATGGTAGAAGTCGAATTTGTAATGGATGCACGAAATATTAAAGCACAACTTCAGATAGTGCCTGACCAATTCATGCCGCATGAGCTACTGTTAGGTAGAGACGTGTTATGTCGCGAGGATACGAAGGTGATCATAGAGTCAGGGGCTTTGAAGGTGCAAGAGGTAAACTCCGAAAAGGTTATCGATCAAATGTTAACCGAAAGTGACGCAAACGAGCTTCAGCAGTTAATGAAGAAATATGACCATAGCTTTTCGGAGGATTTGTCAGCACTTGGCCGGTGCAACACCATGGAGATGGAGATTAAAGTTACTTCGGATAAGCCAGTCATCGGGAAACGTTATCAAGTTCCGTTCTCCCAGAGGGAAGTTTTAAGAACCATTACCGATAACTTGCCCGAACACGAAATTATACGACTGAGTTCATCGCCGCATGCAGCACCGGTGGTACTTGTTGAGAAGGCAAACAGGGAGCAGAGAATATGCGTGGATTACAAAGCACTAAACGCGGTAGGCGTCAAGAAACAATTTCCGATGCCAATCGTAGAGGAACAGTTGGCGAGGTNTGAGTTCATCGCCTCATGCAGCACCGGTGGTACTTGTTGAGAAGGCAAACAGGGAGCAGAGAATGTGCGTGGATTACAAAGCACTAAACGCGGTAGGCGTCAAGAAACAATTTCCGATGCCAATCGTAGAGGAACAGTTGGCGAGGTTGGGTGGCAACAGGTTCTTCACTATGCTCGATATGACGACAGGTTATTACCAAATCCGCTTAAAAGAGGATAGCAAGCAGTACACAGCTTTCCTAACTCCGGACGGGCTATATGAGCACAACGTTATGCCATTTGGACTGGTCAATGCTCCAATGGTATTTCAGCATATAGTGGTTCAACTCATTAGAGATTTGGAACGACGCAACCGGATCATCAGTTATGTAGATGAGGTCATCATCGCCAAGCCAACAGTAACGGAGGGTGTCCAGGTGTTGGAGGAGTTTTTGAGCGCGGTCCAGCAGGCAGCGCTGACTTTGCGTCCATCGAAGTGTGTATTCATGGCATCTACCGTTATTTTCTTGGGACATATAATTAACGAAGAGGGTATCAAACCAAGCAGCGAAAAGGTTAATAGCGTTAAAGAGTTCCCAAAACCGAAGTCTGAAACACACGTTCGTCAGTTCTTAGGACTGACCGGGTTTTTTCCGGAAATTTGTCAACAATTACAGCAGTATTGCGATGCCTGCTGAAGAAAGAGCAAGATTTTCAGTGGGAACCGGAGCAGGACGCAGCATTCAGTAGACTAAAAGAAGCGTTAATCAGCGCACCTGTACTTGTAATGTACGACGCCACAAGGGTTCACGAGGTGCACACAGATGCTAGTTCGTATGGGCTATCTGGAGTTTTGTTGCAGCTGGAGGAGAAGGGTTTGAAACCGGTACATTACTACAGTCGCCGATGCAGTGCAGCAGAAAGCAAGTACGCTAGCCATGAGCAAGTGGTATTGGCCGTCGTGGAAACATTGGAAAGATTCCGAGTATATCTATTGGGGAAACCGTTTACCCTATATACGGATTGTAACGTCGTGGTTACAACTAAAGCCACAACACTACTACAACCGCGCATAGCCAGATGGTGGCTGCGCTTCCAGGAGTTAGATTTTGTTTGCAAACATCGAGCGGGTACGAGAATGGCCCGCGTGGACTCGCTGAGCAGAGGTCCGGTAGAAGAGGCAACCGAGCCGCATACAGTTGCAGAGAAGGTAATGCAGGTTAGGGACGTAACTGAGAGATCGGATTGGATTTATATCATGCAAATGCAAGACCCGAAACTGCAGTCTATAACCAAAATCCTAAAGGGTGACCAGCAAGACGAAGATTCGGTAAAGAAGCAACTGAAGGCGGACTACGCAGTAGAGAAGGGTAGACTAATGCGTAAAGCAGATGGGCGGTTCAAGTTAGTCGTTCCCCATGTAGCACGATGGCGGATAGTGAAAGCGTGTCATGACGATGCCGGTCATTTCGCGCTAGAGAAGACTATCCAAAAGATTAGCAAAGCGTTTTGGTTTCCACGGATCCCCCGGTATGTTAAATCATACATTGAAGGATGTGAGGAATGCTGCCTGAATAAGGCCAGAGATAGAAAGTCTGAAAGCCAGCTTCACGTCATGGAAGTCTTACCGATTCCATTCAGGAGCTTGTACATCGATCATCTGGACCCATTTCCCAGGAGTAAGAGAGGCAATTGTTATGTGCTAAGTAATCGCCGTATGTGGTTTCACGAAGTACTCCATACTGAAAGCCTTAAGGAATACCACGACAGAACCAGTGGTCAAAGCTTTGGAGGAGGTTGTGGTCGCCTTTGGTCAACCACTCCGAATAACATCAGACAGAGGGACCGCCTTCACGTCTCAGCAGTTCCAGGCGTTCATTAACCGTTATGGAATACAACATGTTAAGACAGCGGTGCGTCCACCAAGGGCCAACGGACAGCCGGAACGAGTCAACAAAACTCTCCTAAATTGTTTGTGATTCACAGTGAAGGACGCCAAGGACTGGGATGCAGCGTTACCCATGATACAGTGGAACCTTAATTCGCAGCGGCATCAGGTGACCAAGTTCAGTCCAAACGAACTGGTCTTCAGCTTTGATCCCAGAGATGTAACCCAGAATCGGATGATCCAGGCGCTCCTTGATAAAGTTAACGTCAATGCAGATTCCGAGAGTAATTGGGAAGAAGCCGCTAAAAATATTTTGGCAGAGAAACAGAGGTGGAAGCAAAGATACGACAAGAAACATCGGAAGCCACACAACTATCAGGTGCGAAATTTGGTCGTCATCGATCATGTGCCAGCAGCAACCGGTGACACCCACAAACTAGATCCAGCTTTCAAAGGTCAGTATGTGGTCACAAAGGTGCTGGACTACGACCGTTATATCGTATAGGATTTGCCAGATGCCACCGTTTCCAGGCGGCGTTACAGTGGTGTTATGAGCACCGATCACATGAAACCATGGTGCGCGTTAGCGCCAGGGTTAGATGTCGAGCATCGATGCCGTGCAGATGGTAACGAATCGCCCTGGAATGACGATATGTCAGGACCGGCCGAATTGCCAGCGAGAGGGAGTAACATGTGAACTGTCGCCGAGTGAGGACGTATCGCCAAGTGAGCGGACGGCTCTGAATAGTTTTCATCAGTCATATAAACACTTAAACTACATTGGTCTAATTTCATTGTAAATGTAACATCAACTTTAATTTGCTTGTTTTAAATAAAACACACAAGTCATTCGTGACAATAGTATGTAGGAAAAGTAAGTAACGTAAAAGATAAGTAAGTTATCTAACAAAAACCATGTAAGTAAAAGGAAAATATTTCTAAAATCGTTGAAAAAGAAAATCGTTTCCAATTATCGGGCCACATGTTATAAACATAAATTCAAATTTGTACAACTAAAATTCAGATCATTTGTAAATCGACACATAACCATAAATATTTATTGAATAGTATGCGACCAGTCCAGTTTACCCTCATGGTTAAAATATTCCATAAATTGTCGGCGAATATCCTCTGCCGCATCCCTTCGGGGGTTATACGGATTGACCGAAGCAGTAACAGTTTTTTCGGCTGGAGAGTAATTCACATTAACTGCTGAACTATTGCCATCTGCTAAAAAATTATGCAAGACACAGCAAGCTAAGGTGATGCTTTGCACTGTTTCCACTTTGAGGTTGACTGGAACAAGAAAAATTCGGAATCTGTTTGCCAAGATTCCAAACGAATGCTCAACGACGTGCCTGGCTCGAGATAGTCGGGAGTCAAATATTTGTTTCTGGGGGCAATTTGAATAGTATAGGTATGGCTTCTCAGATGCGTCTGTATAGGGAACGCATCATCTCCAACAACAACGAAGGGAAGGCATCGATTGTTTCCGATGGTTGCATTTGTCGGCAATCCCCTTTCCTCGCGTAGAAAAGTGGAGAGTTTGCCATGCAAGAAAACGCCTGCATCATTGTTTCGCCCATTGCAGCCAACATCAACAAAAATAAATTTGCAAACAATGCTATTTGTTCCCTTGTAATTATAATAAAACGCCCCATCCTTCCGCCTCAATCGGAAGCTTATATACTTCCGATCTAAAGCACCGATACAGTTCGGAAATTGCCATCTAATCGCGAACTCATTTGCTATTGACTCCCATTCTGAAGGAGCCCTGGGGAACTATACAAAAATTTAATTGTGTCGAGCGCAATTAAAATTGCAAAATGAAATAAATACCTTCATATAAATTTCTTTCATTCGCACCCAAATAGCACCGCAAATTTCCGGAATTATACCGCTGATTGAAGACTTCGATAATTTGGAATCAAAGTTTAGGCTTTGAAACGTTTCCCTTTGTAAAAGTGAGTACAGAGCTCGTTTATGCCGATTCACATATGTATGTAGGTAAATAACAAAACCAAGAGAACTTATTTGGAGCTTACCTGTGGCGTGAAAACGCAGCGTTACAGCTAGTTTTTCTGCTCATTCACCGATTTTTTCTTCCTCCATACTTTAACCCACTCCCGACGTCGCTTTCTAATAGGCATAGATGCGACTTTTTCGCACATATCAAGTAATCCTGCAATTTTAAAAGTGCCTTCAATTTCTTATTAAATTTCACAACTAAAGTTTGATTACCTACCTGCCAGTATGTCCTGATTTTCATCGTCAGATTCTAAATCGGCTGCTTCTACAACGCACTCTAAAATATCTTTAATTAAATAAATTGTATCTTGATTTTCCATTTTCCTTTAGTTCTCGTAAATTCCAACCAACCAAACTTCCTAAAAATCCGAAGAGCGAGTGAAAGCAAATTTCAAATATCTCACANAAATTGTATCTTGATTTTCCATTTTCCTTTAGTTCTCGTAAATGCCAACCAACCAAACTTCCTAAAAATCCGAAGAGCGAGTGAAAGCAAATTTCAAATATCTCACAACCAACAAAAAAAATGGAGTTTCCGTGAGTGAATGCGACGGGCAACACCAAAAGAGAAATCTCCGAAAATGTGCAACTCGAGTTTTCGTGTCTGAACGCAGACTTATTGAATCGTTTGAACCGCTGTTCATATATGGGTGAAACACGCACGTGGCCACAGAGCGCTCAGTAAGCTATGGCATGTCGATCACTGCGCTAGGTAGAGAAAGAAAAGTGTTTGCTATGACATGCCTAGACTTGTTTGTCTCAGTTTCAGTTTTGCTATCGCCGCGAGTTGTTTCGGTGCGCGCACAGTTATTTAAAAACATAAAGTTTGATGTCAACCGGGGTTTCTCAGTGGATATATAATTCATATGAATTATAATTTGAAAGTGTCTATTTAGCCAAGGAAAAAGCAAAGCAGTATACTTAAACCATAACTTCCAGCAGATATTGACCTGGGTTTTCGCACGACTGTTCCTGATTCATCGTTTCTTTGTAGGAAATTCTTACCACCATATACATATTGTTACGATTGTTCTTGAAACCTCGTGCGGATTTCCCAAATCCTTCGGTTCGTATCGCTGGATTGTTAAATAAATGCTAACGATGAACAAATTGTAGTGCAATTAACTTTATTGTACAACAAACAATTTACAATACTCGCTAATACAGTAAAAACACTTTACAATACTTGTTAAAGCAATAACAACGCTTTACTACTTGTTAACACAATTAAACTTATAGCTTGCTTATTCGCAACTCAATTCTCCGCTCACTTTACTTGTAGCTTGCTGACTTGTAACTAACTCANGTCGTGGCTCTTATATACCTGCGCTCGCACCCATGGCAACTCTAGAACGTTCTGAAGTTCATCGCTCATTCTCTTTCTCTCGCTGTTCGCAGTGTTCATCCAACTTGACGTTTCTCTTTGTGGAACATTCTACGCCATTCCTCGAACATTCTGCCTATTTCTCGTTGTTCTCTTCGCGTTTCCGCAGTATTCGCCACAATATGTATTATTTACACTAGTAACTATTTGTGTAAATATGTATGTATTT
>NW_016168059.1:0-20066 GCF_001687245.7 Rhagoletis zephyria | reverse complement strand
TTTTTTTTTAACTTTTTGTGGATAGTTCGGAATTCCGGTAATTGTTCTGAAATTACCTTAGGCTTTTTTGGTAGGCTTTCTGCGAAACTTTTCGTGTTTTATTCAGTGATTTTCAGTTTTTTTTTGGAATGCCACAAAAATCTATAAATACTAGTAATTTTTAGCCGACTTCGTAAAAAGGAGGAAGGTTATCAATCCGTCGGAATATTTTTTAAATTTAATTTTGTATTTTCAATTTTTATTTTTTATATTTTTTTACTTATGTTAACTTTGGACCGAGTCAACCGATTTCTATAATTCGTTTTTTAATGGAATTGTGTTACCTCACAGGTGGTCCCATTCTAATTTGGTTTAAACCCGATCATTGGATCATGAAGGGATTAACGATAATCTTAAATTCTTATATGAGAATTGAAGTCCGTTTTGTTTTTTTGCAAAAAATCACTTGTCTATTAAAAAATTATAGCCAAACTTTGCTTTTCTATTTTATTTTTGGCATAAAAAGGCCTTCTACCGAAAATGAAAATTAAAAAACATCAATACATAGTTAGCACACATTTTTTTCTTTTTCTATAACCGATTCGATCTGTGAAAATTTCCTGTCGAAAAATGCTGAAATGCTGAAAATGAATCAGGTATAGAGAAGATAAAGAACTAGTTATGGTTACAAATTCCCAGTTATTTAACGGATTTATTTGAAGCTTGTGAAAATTCCATACTGGTTTCCTTCATTTGATGCCTAAGTGTGCATATGTATGTATGTATGTACGAGTAAGTATGCCTGAACTTATTTGTGCTTCGAAAGTTGAGGTGTTACTGATTGAGTTTGTGAAAACGCAATAAATGTTTGTTTGAGGCGTTATTTCTGCTCCCGCTAAAATGTGTGTATGTAAGTATGTATGCATGTGCTTTGTGTGTGTTTGTATTAGCGAAATGGGGTGTGTCGGCATCATCAGCACAGTCAAGTAGGTGCCTATTGACAGGAAATGGATGTGGGCGTGTAAAACGGATGTGGCGGTAAAAGCGATAAAGTGTGAGTTTTTGTTTGAGTTGTAGTGATTTTTGGGCGCGCCGATTGAGATTAAAATGAGATAAAAATATGCAAAAAATCCATTATATTTTGTATATGAGGNACAGTTATTTAACTGATTTATTTGAAGCTTGTAAAAATTCCATACTGGTTTCCTTCATTTGATGCCTAAGTGTGCATATGTATGTATGTATGTACGAGTAAGTATGCCTGAACTTATTTGTGCTTCGAAAGTTGAGGTGTTACTGATTGAGTTTGTGAAAACGCAATAAATGTTTGTTTGAGGCGTTATTTCTGCTCCCGCTAAAATGTGTGTATGTATGTATGTATGCAAGTGCTTTGTGTGTGTTTGTATTAGCGAAATGGGGTGTGTCGGCATCATCAGCACAGTCAAGTAGGTGCCTATTGACAGGAAATGGATGTGGGCGTGTAAAACGGATGTGGCGGTAAAAGCGATAAAGTGTGAGTTTTTGTTTGAGTTGTAGTGATTTTTGGGCGCGCCGATTGAGATTAAAATGAGATAAAAATATGCAAAAAATCCATTATATTTTGTATATGAGGCGAAGCAAAACTTGGATGTTGTGCTGAAATTTGAATAATTTATGTCATTCAAGTTATTAAATTTTTCTTCGAAAATTAGAAAAAATCAAATGAAAAACAAATAATTTTGTGTTCTTTTTAGACGCAAATTTAGTTAAGCTTCAGATAGTCTGGTTACATGTATAATTACAGAAGTCCAGTAAATTTAGAGCATAGCATATTCACTGGAAATCCGAAGGTTTAATTAGAGTAGGGTTTCGAAAATTAAGTTTATTCCGAACAACTTCTCTCATTCTGGCTCTACGACTTAAAACGTTGCGAGCACGTTCGAGAAATGCTCGACGAAGTCAATGTCTTAGTCTCAAGCCCTAGGCGCTAAAATGAAAGAAATATTGTAAATGGCAGAGTTTCGACGTGATGATTCAGTTGCGTTATTACTGGGTAGTTCTCTGATACTAAATAAAAAAAAAACCCTAGTTTAAAACTGATTTTAAAATAAACCCTCAGGCATCCAAACATACAATATTGCAGAACTTGCAGCTACAGCTCATAAGATGGCCAGGAAATTATTCAATACTTGGGTATTTCATGTAATAATGTTCAAGCGTCTAGTCTATGCAACATAATTCGTTACACAAGAAAACGAGCCCACATATTTATATTGAAAACCACAGCAAGCGATATCAGAAAATGTCAGGAAGGTTCAACCTAGTTCGATCCATCCGACTATGAAGAAATTCAATGAAATGGTAGTTCCATGTACTAGGTCACCTCTCAGAATCATGTCTGTATAGGTCTGATTTTGGTCCTTTTTTTGATTCTTAGTTTAGCTTCCATATTTTAAAAAGTGTCTCGAAGTAGAGAATATTTTACAACTTGCTTGAAAAAACAGTTTTCTTATTTGGTGAGCCAACCTACCTAATGCTCAGAATGCAGGTATTTCTTTTTATAGAGTTTATTTGGGAATTACGCAGTTGGACTTCTTGATGTGCAATTTACCTGTTTCGATGCACTAAGCAAAGTAAAAAATAAACTGCAATCATATGTATTTTCGGCATTTACAGTCTGATCGTAAAGTATGATATGCCGATGTTTTTGTCCCGAGGAGACTATTTTTCCCCCAAAGCTCGTTGATCTCAGGTACCGCGTTCTGGTACTTACCCACCAGATCTCAATTCCTACCAACCTAATGTCCGTAAATTAATGCTCTCTAATAATCATTAAACGTTTGCTAAGGAAGCATTTTTGAAATTTTAGTAGAACTGTTAAAAAAAATTTGCCGAATGTACATAAATAAGTGTCACGGAAAAACATAGAAAAGCAAAACTAGGTTGGGAAACAAATAAATTTGCTTTTTTCGAAATCGCCTTGCAAAAATATTTCAGAATCAGGGGTGTACAGCGACATTTTTTCGTTTGCTGTCTACTGTATCATATAATAAAAAAAAATGTATTTAAACACTTAGGTCCACTTGCAGAGCATCCAGAGTTAAATATACATATACATTAGGCTGGGTCGATTTTGTGTGGGGGAAAATAAAAGGCATTTGACCGTATTGTAATAGTAATATTATGATGTCTTAGGTCTAAGCCAATTGTTATTGGCCACGAAAGATTAATTTAAAACCTATCTTTATCCCGCGCAATTGAATCAAAGTGTATGAAATTTTAAAATTTAACTTTGGCTTGTAATATCTATGGTATGCGTTAATTGTTATAAACAGGACGATATATCAAATTAAGGGTTATTAAATTTAGTATCTCACGTTCATTTATCATTTTTCAAAAAGTCTACACGTTTTTAAGTTATCAAGATAAAACTTACAAAAACTATAATTTTCCCTTATGAATTTTCAATTCTTCATTACTTCAGCAGCCAAGTGAGAAATTCAAAAAAGTGAGACGAGATATATTTCAAACGTTCTAATGTTTTCGGGTGTTTATATAATATTAAGTGGGCCATGGGCCGATTTGGTCAGTTTTCAAGATTGTGGTGAATGAAGTCAAACATTTATTGTCAAAGATTGCGAATCGTTTGATAAGTTAATAGTAGTTTCAAACATATAAGTATTTACATACATTACAATTAGGGTGAGAAACGCCTATTTTAAGTCCATTTTTGCAGTCTTGAAAATTGTTCGCGGTCTCTAATTCTGCCGTTATATGAAAGTAGGGGACGTGCAATAAGTGATTAATAAATAATATTTTAGTTAATTTCATGATGTGAAAAAGTGACTGTAGGTAAATGCAATAGTATTTAACATATCCTGGGAAATCCTTTTGAGGACTCTCCAATTGGACGATATTGCTTTGCATTTAGCTTGAACGAAAAAAGTCACTCCCTGACACACTTTTCTGGAATCCGGTTCTTTCATTTAAAAGTTATTTATACAATTTAAGAGAATTTTTTTTAGAAAAAAACTGGAGATCCAGTTAAATTTTTCAATATAACTTTGGTAAATGTTACTCGATCGATACTTAATAATTACCAAATTGAAGGCGAGACTTGATGTTACCGATTTTTATAATAATATGATTAAAATCGTTCAGATAATAAACAAATTATTTTAAAATAAAAAAAAATTTTAACAAAGTTTTTTGTCATTTTCTTATATTTGCAATTTTTATATTGTATACATAAACATAAGTAAAACAATTAGTGTTTCTAGAAGTTGTGCCTGTTCAGTCTTTCCATACTACTTTGCATAAACAAAATTTTTCTACGATGATGGAAAATAATGGTTTTTCTATTAGAGTTACCGAAATCGTCCCTATGTTTGCAAAAATTCGAAAACTATGGCTAATATTAAAAAAAGATTAGAATATTTGGAACCAGCAACCTAAATGCACGCCAGCAATATTAAAGCTGTTCTTTACATCTTTTGACTTTAAGCCAGTGCATTTATCAAGAGAACAATTCAAATTTTATTGAAAACAGATAATCTTGAGGTTAACGATTAGCTAAAAAGCTGCGAGAAACGAAATTTGACTTTATCTTTTGCTTAAACGGATTCATTATCTAATAATATGCACCAAACCATTTTGCCGAACCCACAATTTTTAACAAGAATTGGTCTTCTTCGACTAGTGTGCTATGGGTCACTTTGCGGTCGATGCGCGGGCTCTTACAACTAAAATAAAATACTAATATTTTGCAGGCATGTTGTTGACTTCATGATACAATATATTTTCACTATTACCAAGGGATCTGAGAAAAATTAGATTTTCGACCCGCCCTAATATACATAGAGAGTTAATTAGCTCAGAGTTAAATTGTTCTATTCCTAAACCAGACAATGTCTTGCAGCATCGAAAACTGGCCCAGAGTTAAGTAACCCGAGGGATTTCTAAATTAAGTAGGCACAACTATCTCTTTTTTGACGTTTGTTTACATTTCCTATTAGAATTTAACTCTAATTTTACCCCTAACCATTGATTGTGCAAGCCAATTTATTTATTTAACCAGTAGCCTGTTCTGCAAGACGGCCTTAGTAGTGCAATNAACTCTCTCTTTTTTGACGTTTGTTTACATTTCCTATTAGAATTTAACTCTAATTNCTAAATTGAGTAGGCACAACTATCTCTTTTTTGACGTTTGTTTACATTTCCTATTAGAATTTAACTCTAATTTTACCCCTAACCATTGATTGTGCAAGCCAATTTATTTATTTAACCAGTAGCCTGTTCTGCAAGACGGCCTTAGTAGTGCAATTGCTACTCACTTAAGGCAATCTTCATACAATTTGTATATGTATAAATACGTTTGTCAATTTGTGCTAGTGANACTTAAATAGATAACCTGCTGTTCTGCAAGACGGCCTTAGTAGTGCAATTGCTACTCACTTAAGGCAATCTTCATACAATTTGTATATGTATAAATACGTTTGTCAATTTGTGCTAGTGAATGAGGTTTTAGTTTTACTCTGTGCATTTTCAAATAATTTGACGCATCCTAAGGAATTTTCCCACTCACTGAACACATATTGCTTCGAAAGTTTACACATATACNGAATGAGGTTTTAGTTTTACTCTGTGCATTTTCAAATTATTTTGACGCATCCTAAGAAATTTTCCCACTCACTGAACACATATTGCTTCGAAAGTTTACACATATACCCCAAGGTATATTTGAAGCATTTATGAAATGCGGAAATCTACATATCGTCACTAGACACGAATAATTGCGCGCTAGTGTTTTGACGGCGAAAAAAGACGCGTAAAAATTTTTTTTCGAAAAAAGGCGCTTAAGAATAAAAATAAACATAGATTTATACCTGGCCAACGACTGTGACTTCAGCACCATTCCCCAAAAACTCTGAGGAATTTACATACCCACAAACATAGTTGACCGCGAAAATAAGTTTACGCGTCTTTTTTCGCCGCTAAATATTTTAACGCGGCTTTCTTCGCGGTCAACTATGTTAAGAGTCTTTCTTCGCTGAAGTTTTTTTTATGCGTCTTTTTTCGCGGTCAACTTCCGAGCTCGTGCTTTTATTCGTGTCCAGTGGCGATATCTTGCAATGCCGAGAACATTCGACCAGTCCGTGCTAAATTAGTAAATAATAATTTCTATATATATTCGTACCGGTCCATATTAACATAGTGGCGACCTAATCCAATGAAAAATTGCAAAAAAAAAATAAGCTAAGCAATTACTTTCGCTTTCAGATGCTAAACTGAACTAGTAAATTTTGGACTAAATAGTCTCAGTCTGTTGCTTACAAAAGCTTTGCCGATATTTGGCCTTATTCATAAAAAATAAAGTAGGTTTAAAAAGCTTTATAAAATGATGTTTTCATAAATTTTTCAGTTTATAAACGTTTTTTAAAGCTACTTTATTTTTTATGAATAAGGCCAATCGACTTCTAGTACCTACCACTTCATTTTCAACTTAGAAAATAAGCTTGCTCTGTATATACCAGCATGTTCATATTTGTACTTGTGGAAAATACTTCCAAGTTGTCGAGTATATTACTAGTCTCCCTAAGTGTTTTCGCGCAAATTTCCGCTGCAGGGCTATTACTTACATATTTGTGCGTAAATGCGTGCCTTCATATAAAACCAAAACAGTTGTTGCGAGATTTTCACATCAACGCAGACGGGATGACATTATGCGCTATGATTATTGTGCACCCGCATGTGGCACGAACATAAGCAGCAGCATGCACATGAGTTTGAAACGCATACGAACACACACGCAGGCGTAACGGGCAACAGTAGTAGTCAGTATGCACATATGCATGTATGTGCATATGTACAAGTTATTCACTCACTCGTACCCTCTCAAAAACACATTAAAATCGGAAAATGGAGTGTACAACAAAATAAGTGGCAAATGAAAACATTTGTGACAGCCAGCGAAAATCTTCAACAGCAACCACTAAGACCCATAGTATTAGAAGTTGCAACTGCAATTCAGTTGCAAGTAAATATATACATACATATGTATGTGTATAACAAAAACAACAAAAGCAAACGCTACAACATTAGATTGAGTACTCAGCGACAGCTAAAAGTGGCAGCGACAGTGGCAGCAATGGAGCTGTTGTGTGGCATGCAGCATGCGGGGGTGTATGTAGTTGGTGGCCTTTCGTCGTTTCCTCGCCTCCTTGCCGCTCGTCAATGCCATTGCGCCTATGTATGCAACATGCGCTGTTGTTGTTATTTTTTTTTTTTTTGTTGCCCCTAGCATAAGTAGCGCAAATCGAGTACGAGTATAATCATTAACAGTGTCACATTGTGACATAATGAGACACGCTGCAAAGACATGCCCCACACTCCGCTACATATTTATGTACATATGTTTATTCCTCGCTCTTGTGCTGCTTTATACTTTATAGGGAGCGATATTTTACGCGCGTACAACAACGAATTATTGCTTCTTAATGCATGCCTTAGTTGTCGAGCCGTGCTGCATTTGTGGCTAAATATGTATGTATGTTATGCGGCTACCGTGGAGCACATGTGCTTGAAATGCTAAAATAACTAGGGGTGCAGAAAAATATTGGAAAATGCCTAATATATGTATACATCTAATGAGAGGTCCTTCAAGTCTGTCCGACTTTCTAGACTTACGTTTTGTTTGAAGTTATTTGCGTAGACGGCTGTAGAGTTATCTTGAAGGCTCGAGACAGAATCGTCCTCCTACAGTTATTTCTTCGAACTCAGAGGAAAACAAAAAAGAAGGACTGCATCAAAAAATTAATAAAAACTGTCGGATGGGTTTCTTATAATTCAACGAAGGACTCAAGGTATTCAGAGTGCATCCGAAATTTTATGATATCTAATTTCGAATAAATTCTGAATCAACCAACCTCTAAATATAAATCTTTTTGTAGCTCTGCTTTTTCGAACGGAACACCGTGCACCACTTTGTGCCGCTGTGCTCCGCTGCACCCTTAAGTAGTTTACATATTATATTGTGTCAGAAGGCTCCACCAAACACATATGTATATATATGGAGACACAATAGTTGCAAGAAAATTACCGCACCAAAAGCAAAAATATAACATTTGCTCCATTAATGGAGCATAATTTTTCTGTGAAATTCAGCGTGAATGTCACAAGCAGCAAAATCAAAAGATCGAGGAGGAAGAAGCAGCCAGTGCCGACCGTGGCGAACTTAACATGTGTGGGTGGCAAGTATTGTGGAAAACATACATAGCTATAATCGGAGAGAAGAGGGAAGCAAATTGGTGAAACGAATTTTGTTAAGGAGCCTTGTTGATGGTTGCTGCTGTCGCTGCTCCTGCTGCTGCTTTGTTTCACTGGGATGTCACTGCGCTCAGCGGCCTCGAAGGAAATAAAAGTGTACGAGATTGCACGTATTTTAACATTTGTATTTATATATAGACGTACATACATACATGTATTACGGTGGTCCTAAATTAGTTTTTTTTTACAGCCACCGCCAGAACTTAAGAATCCCTTAACATTTTATGGTGTAACCGTTTAGAGGAGTAGGTATATAGTAAAACTGGTCGCAATTACTGGTATGTTTTTTTGCTGCTCAAAAGTAATAAAATAAAACACCGAACTTAGTCATAATCAGGAGCTTATATAAGAAAAATATACTACTTATATCTTAGATTCATTTTCATGATATATTTATGCATCAGTTACCATAAGCCCACATAAAAGCTTGTTTAGACAAATTCAAGAACAGAATTATTTCTAGGGCGTATTTAGCGGTGATGCATGCCTTTCATTTTGTTACAGATTCGTTATTATTCGAAAATAATTTCGAAGTTAGCAGGATTTTCCGTTGCTAAAATTTTGATGTTTTTCCAACTTCAATTGAATAAACAACTGAAATAAGTAACAAAAAAAAAATTGGACAAGCTTTTATTAATGCCTAGCAAAAAGAGAAAAATCGAAAACTTAAAGGCTAAATTTTTTATGAAGTTATTTCTTTCCACTTAAGTAATATACTACGTTTTAAATATGAAACCAATCGGACCATAAATACAGGTTTTCCAAATATTTCAACTCCTGCGCAATCGGACAAAATTTTGTGTGAGGTAATTTTTTTTCATGCGAGTATTGCACACCTATAATACCAGCTTGACCGAGTTTTTCTCGGAATGCAAAAACTTTTTAAAGAGTTAATATTTGCTTATCAAAAAATGGTCAATTGGATAGCTTTAATTTAAAAATATTTTTTTTTTGTGTAATATTGTCAGCATTAAGAGCTTTCTGTTACTACCCATAAATATATTACTCTTTGTATCTTAATTTTCTAAAAAAAGTAAATAAATATAAGATGCAAAATAAGTGGCGACCCTATTAACAAAATGTTTCAGAATGGTGATTTTCAAAATACCTTCATTCCACTTGATACCCATATTTTGATTTTTTTTAGTTTGTAACTAACTTCGAATATGTAGCAATCGGAGATAATGTCTATCTAGATAAGCTTTCCGAGAACCGTTTCCGAGATACGTTTCCGAGAAACCTATGGTTTCTGGGTAATTGGCAATTGCTGGTTTATAGTTATAAGATATAACCGTTTTTTAAATGTTTGCTAAAAATAAATTCACCAGAAACTCCCATTGGACATGATTAAAAGAAAAAAAAATATATATAACATCAAAAAGTTGATAAAGCGGACTTTCATACAGTACATCTGCCGGTCATATAACAGGCCATATGACTGGAAGATCTGCAGCCTTTTGGCATCATATTTTACGTCAGAACTCAAGTGATTCCTGAACAACCTCACCAATTCTTTTGTGTACATGTGATTTTGCAATAAAATCGTTAAAAATTAATATTTTTTCATCAAATAAAAATATTTTCCTTCAGAAATCTTCAAACATTACAATTGTGTTGTAGTAAGAACGTTTTAAAAAATTATATTTTTCTGTACACTTTCGGACCACCCTAATGTATGTATTCATTTATGTGCTCTAGTTGTACAATTGTATTGACATAGTTTTATGCAGATGTTCGTTGCTTCCTTGTTGAGTGCGCAAGTTATTATGTTTAACCGAAAATCGAGCTTATCAAATGGGCGGGTGTTGACATTAACAACATGGTAAACCTCACTAGCAGCATACCAACAAAAACAAAAAACGCTAATTATAAGCATATTATTTTCATCATTATCTAAGTCGTGCTGCCAGTGGAGATCGGCTACATACTCGTAGTTGTACATATGTATATCCTTAGACAAAATAGTGTCAGCGAAGAAAATTTTCATTAGCTGCGCTGTCACTAAAGGATTTCTAAGCGCTGCTGCCGTTGCCATATACTCGCACATGCATACACATTGCGGGCGCAAACAACTCTGTATATATACATATGTAGTTATTCTAGTAAATTTATTCTCAGCATTGCATAATTTATACTGGCATATAAATATATGTACATACGTATGGTTCTTTTACGCTGATTTTCACCTAAGTTATCTAAAATTTCAAGAATCAACGTAAACATTTCCAAATGTGTTTAAATACATATGTATGTACATTAGTGCAGGTCGAAAAAACCAAAATGTTTGATACGAAAATTTTATAGGTCTTAAAAGGGCTATTTTAATACCTTATTCTAGAAGAGAAATCCTGGTTCTCTGCGACAATATCTTCAGTCTGCAAATGAGCTTGCAAAATTGAAAATTAAAGTGGAATACCAATTTGTAAAATTTGTACAACGACTTGTGTAGATCAAATCCGGAATTTTTTTCCTATCATATGTCATAAAAAAAAATGGGCAAACAATAGGTAAGTAACATGAATAGTGTAATTTATTAATTGATTAAAATATCAATGTTACTTACTTCTGATTTGGCCAATTTATTTTTTTATTTACCGACTTCCAAAAAAAGGAGGTTATCAGTTCGTCGAAATATTTTTTTTTTTTGTTTATGTATTATTTACCGGAAGGTATGTGGTAGAGATGGTCCCATACTAATCTTGTTTAGATCCGATCATTGGATCATGAATATATATATATATATATATATTTTTTTTTATGAGAATTGAAGTCGGTTTTGTTTTTTGCTAAAAATTACTTGTCATTTTATTATAGGAAATATTCCGGGATTGATTACACAAGTCGTTGTAAAAATTTTTAAGATTGGTATTCCCACTCTAATTTTCAATTTTTCAAGCTCATTCCGCAGATATTGTCGCAGAGAACCAGTATTTCTTTTCTAGAATAAGCTATTAAAATAGCATCTTCAAAGACCTATACAATTTCGTATCAAACATTTTGAGTTGTTCGACCCGTCCTAATGTACATACACACATATATATCTGTTTGCATACATTTAAGCTAGTCATAAATTGCTTACTGATTATTATTACCATTTTCTTAGTCGTCATGCGTGCAACTTAACCACCAAACCAGCAGCTTCAAAGCCTAATTATGCTGGCAAAATAATTCCAGCTCTAGCTAGCAAGCAAAATGCACTTAATTCTTAGTTTGACATCAATGAATTTTAATTTGATTTGTGTCAATGGCACTCGCACTCAGCGTATAACGACGATAAGTATGGTTGCCAAATTAGCAATTGTAAAGGCAGATATTAAAACTGATTTGCTTATGTTAATTTCGAGTTTGAGTTTGCAATTAAAGTTAGTCAGCAATTCTTATGTAATACAATTTTCAACGGAATTATTGATTACGTTTGAGTCGGCTTACTGTTGATATAAAAATTACTAGGCAGTCGAATATTAACACATGCTATTAAGCAAATGCTTCTTTGAATAATATTTCAGGAAATTGCATAAGCCGAATTATTCAACTGCTGTGACAGTGCAATCGTTTGTTCGTTTGGCTTAAGACCAAAGGACTTTCCTTTTAGGTATTTGCACATATTCCAACAAAATGTCTCCATCTTCAACGCACTTCCTCAAAATCCATTAGCAGAGTTGATGTTATTTTCATTGATCATTAGATACTGAACTATTCAATCGAGTTATTTTGTACTGCTTGGTGGAACTAAGCTAAAAATTTCTTACCTCAAATATGGCACAAAAGATCGAAATTCACTTTGGTGAAGATATAAACCGTATTATTTAATTAAACGGCATTAGGCTTGGGTAGTTCTTTAACTAAAATTATCTTTTCATTGAACAAAATTTATCAGTGCTACTATTTCTCATTTTGGAGTAAGTTTGTATGGTGCCACTTCAACGAAGTAAATGAAGAGAAGGCAAGGTGCCGGTACTGCCACCAAGATATCAGTGATTTATGTTCCTTAACATAAAAATAATACAAATAATTGATCCCTGCCTAAAATTACATAAATATATTCATCATTTGAACTATATGAACTAAAGAACTAGTTCACTAACGGGAACGAACTACAACTGAACGGTTCACTCAAAAGAACTAAAGTACGCAAGTCTAATCGGCAGCGTCTTGCATACATTAAGGGCCGGTTGCTCAAAGCCTGGTTGACAGTAATCTTCAGTTAACATCGTTATCGACGTCTTAGAGCTTAAACAGACGGCAGCGTTGATCCGGATCAACTCGGGAATTAACTGCAGTTGATCCGGATTAAGTACTACAGTGAAACCTCTCCTAACGGACACCTCTATTAGACGGACATCTCCCTTGGACGGACATTTTTTCCTATACCAAGTTTTAAGTATAAATTTCGGAACAAATTACTCTCTCTTAAGCGGACACTCTCTTGGCCGGACGCGGACAGTTATTTTGCATAAAATTGACACAAAAAACTCTATTGAGCGGACGCGAACCTCTTATCAACGGACATTAAGATTTCTTTTCATAACAAATCAAACAAAAACCCCCGTTGAGCGAGCGCGAACTCCTCATAGGCGGACTACTAAATGGAAAAGGGGGACTTCCCGCATAAAATGTGATTTTTATGCACACATTTAGTTTGGTTTGCGCCGTGGTTTAGGATCGTTATTTCAATTATCAGAAACCCTTGGAGAATCCAATTCCAATTCTAATGAATTTATAACAATAGATAATAATAAATGCATGGACCGAAAATTTAGATTTCTGGTTGGATTTTGTTACTGATAAAAACATGAAAACTATTGATGAAAAAGGTACTGCCACTGAAAACAATTAGAAATAAAACTTACGTCAATCGACAATTTCCCAGTTTTTTATGTAATGAATCTATGGTTGTATGTAGTTTATGGACTGAAATGTAATATTTATTTTTATTTTGTTATTACTTAATATGTACTTACGCACATAAATGAAATATACACTTTTGAAAAAATACCTGCACATTTTTGTTCAAATGAGAAAAAAGTGACTATTCAATTAATTAAAACATTAAAAAGTTCTAAAATAAGCTTCCCTCCCATTGCGCGGACACCTCTCTTGGGCGGACAAAAAATGACTGACGGTGAGTGTCCGCCCAAGGGAGGTTTCACTGTAGTTAATCCCGGTCAACGCTGCTGTCTGTTTAAGCTTTAAGACTCCATGCAGAATTATCCGCTAACGAACGCAAAGTGACGAGCTGAAATTTCGGATACCGATGATGTCGCCTGCGAATGGGCGTAAATTTCATTTCAATAAAGCGGAAAGAATAGCTCGGTAGCAGTGCTAGCGCTTGAAAGTTTGATGGAGTGCACAGGCCTCGGGATGACGGAGCAAAGAACAGAATTGAACGAAACGAGTTGGAAACAATAGCTTTAATATAGGGAAGGGTATTCTCAAGTTGATAGAAACTTTGTAGTGTAAAACGCAACATAAGGATTAACTTCCGGAAATTCTTTCTTAAACAAACTCTGCATTTACTAGATGTTACTGGACGCTATCCTTTATGACAGAAATACACTCGGAGGTTTGCCATTGCCTGCCGAGGGGAAACCGCTATTCGGAAAAAACGTTTTCCTTTTTCAGAAACTGAGCTCGATTCCAGGCCCTGCGAAATAATAGTGCGCTCTTTTACTCACTACACCACAGCGCCCGCTCGTAATACTTTGGCGCATAAAGGGTCCTTCACACCAGCACTCTCATCGCCCTTGTTATGCGCAATCAGACTACCTACACCTGTATCCGCGGGCACTCTCCGACATGCCGACCACCTTTACCGAGAGCCACCAAGAAGTACAGGAGGGAATATATCGGCTTTCAGTGATATTGCGCACCGCCGCCTTCAAGAACCAAACGGTCCCCAAGTGCATTACTGACTCCACCGATACCGATACCAGAATCTGGCCTGCCTGCGCAAAATTATGTAATTTCTAATCTCACAAAATCTCTTGACTCTGGAAAATTGTTAAGGCCAAACACATTTCCTCCAACACTCAGCAAATATATTTTAGGGGTGCTCGGCCAACCGAGTTCTATCGAGATCAAAATCCGCAAACTCCACAAAGAAAGTGTTTTAGAATAAATTTTGTGGGATATTGAAATCGCTATGGTATTACGACCATCATATTTGTATCAGTTATTTGACCGACATGCAAAAGATTGATTTAATTTTAACACCTTTAGCTTTCGCTTCAGCATTAAAATA
Source organism: Rhagoletis zephyria (assembly GCF_001687245.7). Taxonomy (NCBI): domain Eukaryota; kingdom Metazoa; phylum Arthropoda; class Insecta; order Diptera; family Tephritidae; genus Rhagoletis; species Rhagoletis zephyria. The sequence goes on along the minus strand of NW_016168059.1, from coordinate 5,542 downwards.
TTAATGGAGTTGGATTTCCAAACAACAAAAAAATACTTTTAAAATAATTAGCAAATCATATCATTTCAACCAAATAAATATCCATTTGTTTTATTAGATGGATGTAAATTTTGTAGTTAAAATGTGCCGATAATATTTATACTAAATTTTCGAGCTTATATTTTATTTTTATACATATGTCTGTATGTTGGCTATGATGCATTGCCTGGCCTCCGTTTCGCCGCACTACCAATGCACCTGTTAATTACACCCTATGAAGCTTCGTTTATCCTTTGTATAAGCATCAATGTTTGTATTAGCGAAATGAAATTTATTGCGACCAATGCAGATGCATAGAATTGTCGCATTATTTGAAGGGGTTTATGTAGAAATTGATGTGCACCTATGCGCTATTATGTACATACATATGTACATATGTAGGTTCATTATGTGGCTACTAGGAAAAATCTACTCCCCATTAAAGGAGACAATTTTTTATTATTAGATATTGAGTTTTATGCGAAATTTCACTGTAAAATTAGTATATTAAAAAAAAATAGCTTTGAAAAATTTTCAAAAGTCGTTCAGAGGCATTATCCACCCCTTGGTCAGTGAAAGCTTGGTTCAAAGTACTACTCTCAATGTTTAACGGACGAAGTTTTTATTTTTTCCTTGATACTTAAATGACATCCTACTTCAAAGAACTTATTCAATTTGTCAATGTTATTGTGGCTTGTTAACATTTTTTATTTTTAATATTTTTATTGAGCCTTGTACCACGATTGTTTATTAGGAAAAATTGAAAAAGCAACAACCTCTAAGCGGTGGAAGTTATAGCACTATTTCGGAGATCACCACATCTCCTCATCAGACTTCTTTTTTCTAGTCTTCAGCAGGGATCGAACCTGCGAATTCGATGTTCAAAGTCAGAAGCGTTAACCACTGAGCTATGTACATCCGTAAAGTTTACGGGAGGAGATGTGGTGATCTCCGAAATAGTGCTATAACTTCTACCGCTTAGACTTTGTTGCTTTTTCAATTTTTCCTAATAAACAATCGTGGTACAAAGCTCAATAAAAATATTAAAAACTTATTCAATATTTGCGAATTTTCCTGCAGGGTTAAGTTATTTTCCGAAAATTTATTTTAGCACATAAACGCGTTGGATTTCGTTGACCTAAATTTAAGCTCCGTGAGTGACGCATGATAATCATTTTGATATTTTTATTCCATCGTTGCAAAGTGCTTACGTGGTCGCAAAATAATAATCAAATGCGACAATTTCTAAAACGATTTGTTTATTCTAATTGTGCAAAATATTGGCTAGGATAGTTAAAAATCTAGGAATTAAGATGGATAAACAATTCAAATAAATGTATGGGGGTAAAAGATTCAAATACTAATTATGTCAATTTTCATATGCACAATAATTTATTCTATTTTATTCGATAAATTCAAATTCATTATTCGTTTTCGATATGCGTAGGTATGCACCAAAGCGCATTAAATCGGTAGCAGAAGTAAAGCAGCTGTTTTTCATTTACATTGTATTCTAATCCAAATTCCGAAATGAACAACAAAATATACGCAGCTTGGAGTATTGGTTCTGCGGCAATTACCTGTTCAATGTGCCTTGGTATGCATATATAATTGCCAGGGAACGGATTTTGTGGAAATTGCCTTTTTTCTGCTAAAACGATAGAGAATATTCGATTAAGAATGTCCATGATTTAGTTTTCCCTGATTCCATATAATATATATTTTTTTGCATTTTTTTACCTTTTATAGCTTTAATTGTAAAGGACAAGGAAAAAGCCCTTATTCCTCATAAAATGAAAGTTTTAAACGTTCCATACTTAAATTGGGCGCCACTTGCATCAACTCGCGTCGAGCGCACGTTTAGTACATTCAAGGTTTTTATTCGCGAAAATCGAATAAAAATGTTGTAAGAAAACTTCAAAATACATCTTGTGGTTCAATGTTACTACAACTTTAGATATTAAAGTTTTGTGAGTTATAAACTCGAACGAAAAAATTGAAATAACGAAGCTCGTTCATAGCCTTTCTTTTGTTACTTGTAACATAAATACTTCTAAAATAAGTGTATTTTTTTGATTATTTTTCGGTTTTTGTCTTTTTCTTAGGGCCTTATTTTGCCTTTTTCCGATTTCTAGTGCTTTTTCCTGCCTATTTCGCTATTTTATTTTGCCTTGTCCCAAAAATCCGTTTCCTGATATTTTCATTCGTAGAAAAAGCCCCACACAGCTTACAGTATGGATAAAAAATTCAGAGCAAAATCCTTTGGACAGGTAGCAGAACTTTTCTTCAAAAATGTGGGCGCACGACAAAAATAAGGACCAAATTATTAATTTAAAAAAATGCAGTCATGAGTAGGTACCTACATACATATATATAATGAACTTTACTGACCAATTTACATAAATCAGACCAATGGTTTACCCTGTGCCCGTCTATTTCAACATAAACATATATTTTCGGAGAGAACTTTTGTGTAAATATTTTTTGTAGATTTCAAATAAGCGATGGCCAGAAAGAGCTTTTACTTTGTGTCCGCCCATACCAAATCTTCAGAAAAATTAAAAAAATCTTCTCTCATGCGTTATATTTTGGTTGTAAAAGGTTTTAAATGTACGTGAAATGGGAAAAGCCCCCATTTATATTCATCATTGGTGTAATATAAAGCAAAGCTTTCAAAGCAAAAGCTTAGAAAGAACAGAGCTGCAATAGATGGCATTGCTTGAATATATTTCTCCATTCTTTTGTTTACTGCCAGATCCAATACCTATGGCCTTTACAATTAATTTCCTAAGAGTTTTCATCGTATCAAGAAAGTAATTTACGGTATCCTGTAATTTAATCAGTAAGTGTTCTTAGGACTTCTTAATTAATTTTCCAAGGTCATTCAATAGTGATTCTGCAGAAAGTGTTTTTTTTACCAGTCAAATAACAAGCTAACGTTGTTAGATTTAGTAGAGGGTGCTGTAATAAATACATATATTAGGTTCTTTCCCTAACAATCCGGACCGAATCCGGTAATTAGAGAATAGGCGAAAAGTTTGCTCTCAAAAATGCCCAGAATTTCGTTGATTCGCGTTGTTTTTGTTTTTCTCACTTAAATGCAAACACTTGGAAATTGAATTGTTGCTTCACAAAGTTGATTTAAAGAATATAAAGATTGAAAATACATTCACTATTCCTTAAAAGCACCAAGTTAATGCAGGCAACATGTAAACACAAAACAGCTGATATGCACTTTGACGCTTTATCCATTTTTGACCGGAGAAAAAGTCCCGGCTGTTTCGGGCAGGAAGAAGAAGACACTTCCGATCCAATACGTTCCAATTTTCGCTCTCTATTACCCATTTTGTTGAGTACAGGAATGATTTCTGGGCTATTTTGGGCACCCGCGAGAGCGTACGGGGAAGAACCTACAGTCGAAGAGTCACGATTGAGAGTCGACTATGCGCATATAGCAGTAGAATCCCACCTACGTTTAATTCTAAGCAAATCCAGCGAAGAAACCATAGGTCTAAAATTAATTCAGAGTTTGCCAAGTTACAAAAATAATAAAGCATTTTGCTGTAGCCTCCTAAAGAAGTGCTTAAGATTTTATAAAAACACGCATTTTTGTCTAAGGAATCCCGCTGTCATATATTTGCTTAAAACTTCCACCAGAGGGCGCAATAGTGAAAATTTCCACATTTTCTTCGAAACCTATTTTCACAATTTTTTCACTCCAAATGGATTTTTTTTTTAACTTTTGAACCCATTAGCTTTCTCACAAAAGGTTCGTTTTGTGTATATTTTTGCAAAGTCTGACGGTTAAGATATTTTACAGAAGAACATGAAAGTTCACAGAACAAAAAAATTCAACAACCTTCTTAAGCTTTCTTTTATACGTGACAGCTGTTTAGAGGAGAATGAGGTTGAATATTCTCAACACAGTATCCAAAGAAGTATAGATTTTTCAAGGCTGAGTTCTAAATATTTCTTGAATATCGATATTTCCAATTGCTTATTAGTTAGCTTTCTAAACATAATGGTTTTACCTAGAATAGCCTTTTAATGGTCCTAGTATATGCCGCGGGTAACCTCGTTAACAAAATCGAATCGGACTTAATCTTTTTCGGCTAATCGGATGAGATTTCTTGAGAAAGTCTTGGATGCTAGATATATTTAACGTCCTTCGTACTTTTGCTGACTGCACTTTTCTCCGTTGTTTGGACGTGGGTTGGGGAGGCACAGGGGCGTAAAAGTATAGTGGCTTGGATTACTACCATTAGCCATTAGATACTCTTTACATTTGGCTGTCATTTTTTTTTTTTTTGACCGTAGAAAAAAGCTAATGAGTCACGATTGAGAGAATACAAAGGTTGCGCCGATCTCGGACCGCTATTCCTCTCTTAACGAATTTGACAGAATCGCTGTTTGCATGACGTCACACTGGTGCAACTTGTTTACGTTTTCCTTGCAACATATTTTCTTCTTCTTCCATTCTTGCTCACGTTTTGGCATTTCTCTCTCGCAATTGCACCAGTGTGACGTCACACACAAGTTATTCTCAAAAATCCTCTCCGATCGGCGCAATCTTGTATTCTATCATTCTTGCTAATGAGTAATATGTTGCGCGCTGAGAATGAATTTCTTTTGACAGATGTTTCCCAAAAGATGTCTCTATGAGGTGCGATCAAAAATGTTTAAAGCTTAGTCAATCGGCAAGTGTGCTTCCAAAATATTCACCATCAGGGTCTTTTGTGTTCGTAAGTAGGTACTCAAAGATACTTTCACACCCTTGAGGAAAGTTATGGTAATTGGATGTGAAAAACTCCATTGAAGAAAATCCAAGTTGTCTTTCTTTCGTGAAGAGTAACCTGCGTTACCATTTTGTTCACATTCTAAGTAATATATCTTTCCCATACTTTGAGGTAATCTTAATGTAAGCTCTGCATTTTACAACCACCATATTAGAAAAATGCACATTGATACTTACTCGCAATTTATTTAATTGCAGTGACCCGCATAAATGCGTAGCACATTCGATAATCTTCTGGTAAAAAATGGCACTTAGATCGCTAGAAAGCTTCGATACATATATAGAACTGTGCTGGAGCACAGCCCCTACCGCGATATCCGATGCGTCTGCCATTACAGCAATGGTGGCGCCTCGCAACGGAAAAGCGAGTAGTGTTGCTTCGGCCAATTGTTTTTTTAAGTTTTNTTACACGGCCCCATCAATTTATGAAGAGGTGCCTCAGTGGCAGCCGCATGCGGCAAAAATCGCCGATAAAAATTTACCGCGCCCAAAAAACTTCTAAGCTCGTGGATTTCTTTCGGTTTTTTAAAATCCAGAATAGCTTTTACTTTGTGAGGAAGAGGTTTGACACCGCTTGACGACACGAGATGGCCTAGGAATTCCACCTCTGCTTTACCTAGCTGACACTTCTCTGCATTTATGATCAAGCCATTCTCACGATAGCGTTTGAACAGTACCTGCAGGTGTTGCGCATGTTCCTCGGGCGAAGAAGATGCCACCAATACATCA
>NW_016168058.1:7389-20070 GCF_001687245.7 Rhagoletis zephyria | reverse complement strand
TTTTTTGACACCTAAGCCCCCTTTCCGTAGACCAGGTCACATATAACGCGAAGAATAAAAGATCTGTACCGTTCTCCCGATTTTCAAAAATGAGATGTCAAATTGAAGCGCTTGGTCTGTGGATGTGCAAACTGATTTTAGTTTTTCGAATAGAGTTGCCACCTGTTGAAAAATTAAATCCAAATTATCTAACAATCAGTGCCATCAAATCCGCACTGTTCGTTCCACTTTCCAAAATGAGGCTTCAAACTAAAAGCCTTGGACTGTAGATTTGCAATGAGGTTTTACTTTTTTGAAAAGAGTTGCCACCTTTAAAAAAATTATATTCAAATTATTAAAAAAAAATTAATCAATTATTACAAACTGGGTATCAATCGAAATGGTTTAGAAAAGCTTAGTTTCTTAGCTGAATTATAGGAGGGTTGCCACCTGTTAAAAAAACATATCAGGTAAGACAAATATGTATCACCATATGGGTGCCTGACGAAAGAAGTTTCAGAAAGTAGTATATAATAATATTGGGAAGAGGGTTGCCACCTGCTTGAAATATCCAACTCAGTTTACTTATACCTACACAAGATATAAGAAATATAAAAATATGGATGTCAAGCGAAGGAGTGTTAAGAAGTCTTTAGTTTGAACCATAAGAATATTTTTGATATTTGGTGTTGGAAAAAGGTTGCCACCTGTTTGAAAAGTTAAATTCAAATTACTTTATAAGTTAAATGAATTATAGAAATATGGGTGTCAATCGAAGGGATTTTTTTTTTTTTTTAACTGAATTCAGCGGGGTTGCCACGTATTTGAAAATTGAAATTCCACTTCATCAGTAAATTAAAATATGTATCGCGGTGTCCGGCGAAGGAGACTTTATCCGGGAAAACTGACTGCATGCAGAGCCATGCCTCGATCGGGCGCAAATATAACCACATATGTGTGTAGTAGCGCTATCAGGAGTTGAGAAGGAAGACAGGATAAAACGTAATGCGTAAGCACGAAAAGCATGAGATACCAATAGATATAAATAGCGCTCGAAAATTTTATCAGATCAGAACGAATTCCTGTAAGATCAAGAGTGGCGAACTAGTGACTCATGACCAGAAGACTTTTAAATTTTAAAGTGCACAGCTCTCCAATCTTGTGCTAAATAGTACCAGCCAGACTCATGGATATGATACCTATTGTGATGGAAAAGTTGTTCAGTAAACCGTACGAAAAGCGGATAATACTTGTTTGGCACAAAAAAAAAACTATCGAAGCCGATGACTTGCCAACTGAGCTATTCAAATATGGTTGTGAAATGCTGGTATGTAAGTACACCAATTTATATGTAGAATATGGCCGCTAGAATGTTCACATGCCAACTGGAACTTAAGAGCTCAATGCCTAATTCAATAGATCTACGACTCCGTCATATTCACCACATACCCCGAGGTCAGTCTTCTGAGCACCAGCTATAGGGTATTAAGGTGTACCGACAACAAAATGATTAGTCCTTATCACTGCGACTTTTAACGTGATAAGTGGCTCATAGGCTGAATACTCACAATAACCCAGTCTCCATTTTTTTGTCGATTTCAATGTCGTTTTCGAAAGCACGAAAAGAAGTTGCCTCGATGAAAATTGACGTTTAGCAACATCAGCAGCTCCGTTATTATTGGGAAGGATATCCTCGACCCGTTAGATACCAAAGGGAGATTGAGAGATGGTGACTAACTATCGTGTTATCATTTTAATTAAATTTTTTTAAAGATAGTAATAAATGTTGCTGCGCTGGCTAGGTAATGTCATTCCAGTGGTTGCAAATGTAATGTAATTGTAAAGTTAATTGAACTGTCGATACGTAACAACGGGACCAGTACTCATCGTCCTATGTGCGAAAAAAAGATTTTCCTATCAAACGATAAAAGCAGTAATGTAATTATTTTAAGTTTGTTTTTTGTCCCTAATTTTTCTGGCAAAAAATTTAAGAGCAGCGCACACATAGCACGGAAAATCTAAAACCTTCTCAAGCCAGAAAAGAAAGGTAACAAAAACAAAAAGGCTTTTTTGCTATCTTCACTTTTCTAGGTAGCTTTCAAATTTAATAATCCGTCTTATATTCCCACAGGATCCACTTTCAGCATTTAAAATTCTCCTTCACAATTCTTTAAGGTTTCCAACACAACTTGGCAACTCCTACGCCACCCACCCATTTGTCAATATTTTAACTTTATGTTACTTTCAGGTTGGTTCTATAGGCTACTACGATTTCACTTCGACAACGATTGCACAGAGGGAAAACCAAGAATGCTACAACAAAAAATTCTGTACAGCTCCCACGTGACTTCCGTTGTTGGTGCTGGCTAGACAAAGTTAGCTTGTGCAGACATTGTTATTGTTCAGCCATTTTTGCACCGTAATTTGTCGCTATTTGGTATTTTTGCTTTCGTATGCTCTGCCTGTAATCCCTTGAGTTGGCAAAGTATGTATGTGTGTATATACATTCATACAAATTCGCCACGCTGATTTTGTTTGTGGCCTACCAATTTGCAATTTTCACTCAAGCCACTTTAGTTGTATTTATGTTGGTCCTTCTTTTGCTGGCATAATACCTTTAAATCCAATGAATTTCACTACAGATACGGATCAATAAGCAAACTAATAAATGCCAAGCTTTATCCAAAATTGAGGAATATTGTAGCTACTTTCTTTCTTCTCTTTTGCCCCTTCGACTGCTTTCTACCTCTTCGGTTTCTCAGTTAGTTGAGCAAAAAATCTAAGTAAAGTTTTCATTTTTACCCTTGGACGTGTTCAAGAGCTTGTACTAAGTCTTTTCTCATATAGCTACGCAATGTGTATGTAGTATGTAGAATAGGGTGGTCCAAGAAAAAGTTTAAAAAGAAATATCACAGTGTAATAAAGAATAATTTCAAATCGTTTTTTTAACCGGTATATTCACTATTAAAGACAGTATTTGGAATCGCATTTTTGTATGTTATAAAGTTCTGCATTAACCGCATTAAATGTCTCTGCAATTCTACTGAAGAACTTCCTCCTCAGATTTTTCTTGTTAAAAAAAAAAAAAATACGAACTCATATCTGGGGATTATGGTGACGGGCGAATTTCATAGATGCCAGAAATCGCCATGAAGTTGTTTGTAATTTCAGCAGTGTGAGCTGGCCCTCGATTTCCTAACAAATTGTCTAATACTTTTGGTGAGCAGTTTGTAGTTCCTGTCTGACTAGGATCTAGAGAAGCTAAAATTTTTTTCGGTAGTGTAATAAACTCAGTTCGTCACATTCGTTGCTGACTTTTGTTACCAGGCGAACTTACTTCTCGAGGGTTCCATGCCATTGATTACCGCTTAGTATCCAGGTCAAGCTTCATCACTTATTGAAATAATATTAAAGCTATTATACTCTACATTTTCGAAATATTAAGCAAAACGACTCGATCTTCTTTTTAAATGTCACTCTAAATTTGTGGTACGCGACGAGCCGATGTTTTCGGTTAGCTACGAACGCTCCGCAATATTTGCGAAATTAGTTGTGTTTTTTTACAAATTATCCAGTAACTTGCCAGCTACTCTCCAGTAACTTAATTTCTAAGAATTCGCTCTCATAGAAAAAATTTACAAAAAAAGTACGTGAACGCTTTTCCAGCAATAATTTGCAAGTTTCATGAACAGCTGATTAATTGGTGGTTTATTCGCAGCATATTCCTAATAAAACAATATATTTTATATTTTAATATGTTTATTTTGTGAATTTCCACAATAAAAAGCTACAAACAGTTTCCTTATTAGTTTAAATTTCACCCAGCAACATGCGATCAGCTGTTTTTCGTACTGGCAAATTCTTACAAGTAAAAATTTATCCAGTAAAATCCAGTAAATACTTGCAAGTTCAGCTGTCATTTTTCGCTCTCTCAATTTCCCCTACTTTGCAAGTTTTTGCGTACGAAAACGCCAAAACATGAAAATTCTAAAAACTTTTACTGGATTTTACTGGAAATGAGTAAAAAAACGCAACTATTGCCGCCATCGTATTCAATCCCAATTCACTGGCCATAACTTCTGGTATCATTCGTGGATCTTCGTAAATTTTTGCTGTTCGACAAATGTTGCGTATACGCACTGACAGCCGATTTAACCAGTTATTGAGTAATTTAAATGAGATTTTTTACTCTTAAAGAGATATTTAGCGAATTTTTATTAAAACTGCATGAGGTGGCGAACATCAGCTAGATTTTGGAGTGACGTACTTTGTACATTGCGTAACATTAAGATTTAAACTCGAAAATGTTATGCATTTAATCAAGTAGTAAAAAATTGCATGCTGCAAGTTCCAAACACACTAACATTTACTTTTGAATACTACATAAGTACATAGTACATACATACATATGAGCTTGTTTTCATACCTTCAAACAATTTCTACCTGCTGAGAATTTATGAGTCCAAAATGAGTATTTTTTCGTTATGAACATGATTCTGCAACCAGTCAATCACACTGACTCATTTTGGACTTTTTGGTGTCATAAACTTTGAGTTGAGCAAAAGTAATAAAGTTGACGTTGAAGTAAAAGTTTATAAATAATCAAAATTATAAAGAATATTTATTTTTAAGACTCAGAAAGGCGTCATATTTCAGACTCTAATATGACTACTATCTTGGACTCATCTCCGGGTGCCCTTCTAGAAAGGGAAATATGCTCATTTATGACTCTATTTTGAGCTCATGAAGATGGTAACAACTCAGAATTCTGAGACTTTTTTACCCTAAAATGAGTCTGAATGTTCATAGGGATGTTTCTGATTTTTAACTCAAAATATGTAGTGTCACAGTTTTCCTTATTCAAAAACTATGAAGTAAGCATAATACAAGGCGTATTCAAGGACTCAAACCCAAAGGCTTTTTTATAATTCGTTTTCGAGCGCTTTCTGTGGATCAAAATACTAGCATTAAATAATAACCAATATTTTCGCACTACTTTCGGCGCATAAGGTTCACATTAAATTATTCCCTTTTGAATAAATATGCAATTTTTACTGTACAAAAAATAGCTAGTCGGTTAAGCAGGTGAAGGAGCTTATAAACACAAATTTGTTTGTTTTCGTTTGCAAACGAAACGCTTCGAATTCATAAGCATACCTCTGCAATAAAAATAGTGAAGCGCACACAAAAAAGTTAAGTGAAAAGTGCGGATAAACTGTGCATACAAATTGATTTAGAAAACCGATATACCAAGAATCTGTATAAAATAGAATTGCTTCTAAGAATTCACAAAAAAAGTATATTTGAGATAAAGGCGTAGTAGAGAATGCCTTTAAGAAACTGTGAGTGGTTTTTATAGCAACCTTTTTCAAGGCAGAAAAGCACTCGGAAATTTAACATTCCAGCCTCGCGAGCTTTGGACGCTATGTTACACAATGGTAGTACATCACGCGGCTACGGTGGTTACGATATACAAAATAAAGCACCCTACATCAGCCTCAATTTTTATTTCGCCAATTTTACTTGTCAGCATTTCCTTGTTAAAGTAACTTTTAGTTGTCGCCAATTGAAAAAATGTAAGTAAAGGTGTGCTGCTATAATTAATTTTTTTTTTGCGCATCTCCCGCGAAATATGTGCGTGTATATCGAAGAAAGTCACGCCACCACAGTGAATAAAATGCCACCTGAAGGACAACTTTGATATCGACTGTAATGGAAGATAAGTACATAGGTGCCATCAATATAAGCAGTTAAATAGGGATGCCATACGTATTTTCCTTAATACAAAAAGAGAGGTAAAAATGCCTTAGTGGTGCGAGAAGATTGGGATGGTAAGGACATTAATAGTGTTGCGCAGATTTTGAGCTCTAAAATTTTAAGTAATGAAGGTTTTTGGACCAATTTTTTTACACATTTACTGAATAATGAAATACCCGAAACCCAAGACGATCAATGAATACGAGATTATTGTGTTTAACACTTCTGCCAAATAATGGATGAATACATACATACATACATATAAAGTTTTAGCAGCACAAGCAATGAATTTCAATCGTTTCCGTTTTCTTTCGCTTCTAATCTCAGAAGAGTATGCTATTTCTACCCAACTTTTGCGGGCAAGAAAAAAACAAACTCTTCGACTTTAAGTAATTGTATTTACCTTTAATAAAACAATTATCCAAAGAGGTTAATTCCATGAGGAGATTTACTTTGAGCTTTGTACCACGATTTGTTTATTAGGGAAAATAAAAAAAACAAGACAGTCTAAGCGGTAGAAGTAATAGCTGCTATTTGAGAGATCACCACATCTCCCCATGAGACTTCTTTTTCTAGACTTCATCAGGAATCCAACCCGCATATTTAATTTTTATCACAGTGTCTCCTCTCAGCCCACTGTGCGGCTTTTCAGCCATGATGTGCTGTTTCCGTTTTCTCTGAATTCTGCTTTGATGACCGATGGCGGTCTTTAACATCTTCAGTCACCTCAAACAGTTTTATGCACCGGTAGACTAACACGCGACTAATACCAAACGGGCGAAGCATTTCAGGAGTATCACATTTTTTCATTTCGCACTTAAATAGCGCGATACGGATGGTGAAGGCCGAAGCAATTCCCGGTACAGACTAATGATTTACAGGTTATGTTTCATAAGCCATGTGGTAACAATGGGTTATGTTCAGCTTTTCTATTGAAATGGTTGTGCACAATGTTGTAACAGTATTTATATCACACACATACAGCATACACACCGTATGACTTTTACGCTCAATTACGGTCAAAATTCTCCCCCACTTTTAATAACTGTTTTCTGGAGGGCTTTTTTATCGCCTTTAATGTGATGGAAATGCGTAAGTGAAAGGTTTCAATACGTACAGTTTCTCATTTCAGATTATATAGAAATACCACTTTTTATGCATAAATAACTGTGAAGCAAGGAATATGTAATTTTAGGCTGACAGTGGAAAGAAGAACTTCCAACCAGAATGTGTACGTGTATGTACATATGTATGTATGAGAAAATCTCATGAGTTGTTATTTTGAGTGTCACTTGCTTCTCTTGACAGAAAAGAAAAACGCTAAAGCGTTATTATTGCATATATTTATTTAAATCAATGGAGTTTCAGAAACAAGTACAATAAAAAAGAAATCAAGTATTTGAGCAAGTTTAGCCTTAAAACGTTTATTTAGGCGAAAAAGTATCGAAATTACTAATTGTTCATTATCGGTTGAAAAAAACATAATTCCTTTTTTTTGATAACTTTGGAAAGTTCTCAAATAGAATGTTCATATTAAAGGCAATCGACGCTGGCATCAAATACAACATAGCTGTGAAGTTTCAAGAGAGTGCTTGCGAAAATCGAGTTAATTTTTTTCTCTGGATACATTCGAGATATTTGCAATTTACCGTTATTCAGCTTAAAACAAATATTGGTTCCAATTATCACGTATTTCTTACGAACCAATTTAACAATCTTAAAATGAGATACGTCAAATCAAAGCCAATACAAACATAAACCGCATATACAAAGCTTTCCAATAACACTGATAGTTTCGAAAAAATTAATTTATTATTCCAGTTTTTTATTATTTTTTAATGAAAACATGAAAAAATATCAAACTATAAGACAAGAAAAATTTTAAAAATAACAGAATCTGTGCTAAGTTTTTGAATTTGTGCTAAAGCCTGTTCTGTTACAAAAAAAAGAAAAATTTGGTTACTAGTGAAGGAAAGCGGGGGATAAATAAAGAAGTAATGAGGGTTCAAATGAAAATACGCAAAGATTTTTTGTATGAAAAATGAGCAGGAAAGAAAGTTACTCATACGCCACGTACACCTGAGTAACACGCTTTTCTGCTCATATCTCATACAAAAATCTTTGCGTATTTTCATTTGACTTAATGTCTTTATTTATCCCTCGCTTTCCTCATCTCATTTACGATTGTTAAATTCGTTCGTAAGATATGCGTGGGTTAGTGTTTTAAGCTGAATAACGTTAAATTGCAAATTTCTCGAAAACGTATCCATAGAAAAAAAAATTAACTCGATTTTCGGAATCAGCGAGCGATTTTACATACAAATTGGGTAGTGGCGTCTGTAGAACAAAATAAAAATTTAAATTTGTGATCCAGTGTTATCTGTTGCATCTATTATGTAGTTTTTGAAATTTTAAGATTTTTTTAATTTTAATAATTTAAAATATGTACTTCAAAATGTTAAGATTAAGCGATGAAAATATTCTTGACAAAATGAACGAATCTGGTGTAATAAAACTAAAAAAAAAATACAATGAGTAAAAGATGACTGTGATTTGAGAAAGTAAACGTCCATTTTTACGATTTTAATTGGCACACTCGAATTTCATTCTATAAGTTTTATATACATGAAGAAAGTAATACATATGTGCGTAAAGAACACTGTGAGAAAATCTTCCTGGCCAATAATTACTTTCCTTTAAATTATATGATTCTTAAATTAAGGAGTTGACTGTATATGGTGCTACGGCGCGTATATGTTACATACACAACTACGAGTATAAGAGCACGAGTTGTTATTTTTACTTTTGTAGTATACATTTTTTCAGTTTTCATTTAAATAAAATTTCGTGATGGAATCTTGTTCTTTACGCAAAACAGAAGATAATGTGTTATCTTAGATAACTGTGCCACCATGTTTGACCAAAAACACGTCGTTTTAACTAAGTATGTGCATGTGCGAATTGTGGCAGTAAGTATTATCATTGAAATATTTATTCATTTTGAAATTTTATATCTATGAAAATAGTAAACAAATTAATGAAAGGTATGTATTTTTTAAAGGATTTGTATTACCTTTGAAACTTTATTCTGCGTAAATTGCGCGTTCAATGGAATTCAGTTCAGTTTTCACACGCCCTATTGATATGTAGCATGTATTTATGTGTAATTGCTTTGGAATTACCCTGTGAGAAAACGCAAAGTGACCAAACTGGTTCGGTACGAAAGAAATTAGATCCATAGCTAGCGCGCATTAATTCTTTTTATTTTATGCTAGCAACTGGCGAATTCAACATTGCGATGTCATACAAAGTGTCAGTTACCAGTTAAAGTACAACATTGCGCTGCTTTTGTATTGGTGGAGATCAAAATACTAACGGGTCGTTGTTGACAAAACAACTTTTGCGCTTCCTGTAGATTGGAATTTAATTTGGATTAAAATTTAAGGAAGTTCCATTTAATAAGAGTACTTATATTAATGATTACAAATATATATATCAAATAAGACTCAATTAATTACTGCTTTGAGCAGAAAATGACACACACACACACGAGGAAATTTGTTTTGTCAAATGTCCACAGATATAAATTTAATATAAAAGGATGTATTTTGTTTGATCATATAACGTCTGAATTTTTCGTTACTAATAAAGTAAAAGCACCAAACTACTGCCTTACTAACGTACCCGTATGTGGGAGAAATACTTTTGTGTATATTTTCCTATACACACTTATATACTCATTTATTTACTTTTTTATTCAATAGAATGTGCAAACATTCATACACGCAAAATAAAGCTCAGAAACTCACAAATTTTTTTTCAAGGTTGCTGCGCGCTGTCAGCAGAAGCTTTTTTGCGTAAGTCGTACAAATGGTAGTTAAAATAGGTATTACCACACAATACAACTATACATACATTTGCATGCGCATGTATGTACATTAGGGTGTTTAATTTTTTGGCGAATTTTTTTGTTTTGTGCTAGTTGAAAGATGATACATTATAGAAAATATAAAAATATGCGGCTTGAAAAAAAAATTCTAAGTGTACTACAAGATTAGCGCTTTCAAATATTGGTTTTCCTATATAAATAACACAGAAAAAATGTTTCCATAGCCTTTTTTGGGCATGAAATTTGCGAATGCCGTCCGACCAACAGTTTTTAAGTTATAGAGCTAGAAATATAAATGTACATCAATTCTCTTTTGAGTACAAATATTTTGTTATTGGAATTTATTGTTATTGCTTAAAAGTAATTCTTGATTTCTAATATAAGAATTATAAATTTCGACTTAAAAGAGACTTGATGTAAATTGTTATTAATATTAATCTATACAGCAAATTAGAAAACTGTTGGTCGGACCGGCATTTGCTCAACGGACCTTTTTTTGTTTACAAATTTCATGCCCTAAAAAAGTTATGGGCTAACTTTTCAAAAAAAATAAAAATTTATTACCGAAAAATCTGATTAAAAAAAATCCAGTGTTATTTATATGGCAAATCGAATTTTTGCAGAGCTGTATGCACTTAGAATACATTGTTCAAAAGGCATATTTTTTTCTATAAATATCATTTTTCAAGTATCACAGAGAAAAAATCATCGCCTAAAAATGAGACACACTAATATACATACCTGAAGATTGCATTGGCTCATGCTCTTTTCAAAATATTTGTGTATACTTTTTTATATTCATTTATGTATTTTTTTATATTTATTCCATGCAAATATGTGACACACTTACTTTTGCATGTTTGCATTGGTGAAATGCAAAGCTTCCAAATGTCCTTAAAAATAAAAATAATTGAGTTGCAAATAAATAGGTCAGTAGACTGCAGAATGTTGCAGGGAAGCTGGGAAGGCTGGCGAGTTTCAGCCAGGGGTGCCCAACAAATTTAACTTACTGAGTCAAATGACAACAAAAATTACACAACAAAATTCTCGGTGTAGCAAAAAATTCTTCGACCCACATCCACCGTTGTCGTATGTGAAGAATTATCTTCAAAACGACGATTTTTTCGTGTATTTTTTGCCAAAACTCTTCAAAAATAGATTTTTATAAAAAAATTTTTAAGTTTAGATTAAAAGGTTTAACTTTTTGTTATGATAACGTGGCTGTGTCATATTTTGTGATTTTTTGGAGATACTTTTAAATTAAGATTTTTTGGAATCGAAAAGATTTTCTAAACTTTAAAGTCTTTTTTTGAAGATTTAAAAAAAAATTAATTTTTACGGAACTTTCTTTGGCAATACTACCCACATCTATTTTAGTACTTACTGCGAAAGGATTTGGTGACATAGATATATTTTAACGCTGCCAACGAGACTTATTGCCAAATATAGTAAAAAAATTTTTCGTAAAATTCCCAAATTTCTTACATAATGGATCTCTTTTACATTTATATAAAGTAACTGGGAGTAACAGTTATTGTCGAAATTCTACCATTTCTACACTTTCTTAAGACCCTTGGAGAGGGTTTTCAACTTAGCACGTCGTTTAACTTTTACAGTACATTATTATTTACGGGAAAATCTTCCGGTTTGTAACTGAGACGTGACTACAATTGTTTATACATTTGAACGACTTTAACGGACTTTGGCAAGACTTCGAATAGACGCGATACTTTCCAGTTTATAGATAAACTTCGAAAATTGATACCTATCTGTAATTTAATGAATATCAAAAACACTAAAATCCAATAGCCCAATAAAATTCGATAAATCTAATAATTTTGGATAAATTTCGATAAGCGTTCATTTCGAGGGCTCGAGAAATTTCGATAACTCGAAAATTTATGTATTTCGATTTAAATCAAAACTCCTACAAACTTTGTATACCTCGATAAATTTCGTTAGCTCAGTTAATTTTGATAGCTCCATATTTTTCGAAAGCTATCGACAAATTTCGATAACTCGTTACACGCTGGTAACACAATAAAAGTCGATAAGTAATCATAACTCGATAAACTTTTATAACTTTTTAATTTGGATAACTCGATGTATTTGTATTAATTTGAAAACTCCAAAAGCTTCAAATCGATAAATCGTAAAATTCAGTTAGTAAGTAAATATCAATAGCTCGATAAGACCAAATAACTCGACGCATTACGATAACTCGATAAATGTTTTTAACTCTATAAATAATGGTAATTGCACTAATATCGATAACTTCATAAATGAAGGTCGATAATTATTCGTTTATTTTTCTGTGCCTATAAATTTCGACAACTCAATAAACATTGATCAATTTTAAATATTCGATACGTTGCGGTCGCTCAGTAAACATCGATAACTAGATAAATTTCGATAACTATTAACTTCGATAATATGATAAATTTCGGTAACTAGATAATTTTCCAAACTAAATCTTTTATTACTTAATTTATTTCGATTCCTATCGAAAAGTCTCAATAAGTTTTCTTGCCCACTCAGTTACCCTAAACCTTATATGTTTTCAATTTTTACAAGCTGTTTTTTCATTTTCCTCTTTATCCTCAATTTTTCCTTCCCTTTTTGTCTTAATCGTTATCAATTCATTCTTCATCATCACGTTTATCTATATTATAAAGTTTAATTCAAATTGAACACGTTGCAAGCACAACTATTTATACACAAATACGGAATATTTTTCAACCAATTTTGAAACCAGAAGAACGTTCCTCATCTAGAGAAGAATATCTTTCCAATGGTTCCCTTGGTTTTGAAAAATGCCCAAACGAAAAGTGTCGCAATTTATGTTAGCGTATTGATAAATATATAGATAATATGTAATTCTTTAAATATGGGAGTAGTAGGGTTAAAATATTTGGTAAAGGTTGTGAGCTGAAATTTTTGCGGGGATAACGAAAGATAAACATGTCTAGAGTAAACGTTAGCACGCGAATGCAGAATAAGGCCAGATGAACGCCTGGAATTTAAGTGTAATCTGCCCAAACAACAAGAAAGGCGAC
>NW_016168058.1:0-6724 GCF_001687245.7 Rhagoletis zephyria | reverse complement strand
GTTCGCTTCTCTGGATTCTGTTTATCCATGCGTTCTCCCTTCGTTTGAAGGTAATGCTGCGGGTAAGGGCTTACCTCCAATGACATGCCCATGTTAAAATAAGGCCTTCTTGAAGCGAAAGGGTAAGCGATTCCCATCGCCTAACTCGTTTCCACTTTCGTTTCTGTGGTAATCGTGTTTTTTGCTGGGCACATGCTTACGTTAAAAATGCGAATTCTTCTTAAGTACGTACACATGCATACTTAAGCATTACCCCAAAGACCAGCTGCTACCTGCAGTAGGACCGCTCGCGCTGGAAATAATGAAAATAATTAAATGAAATACATTTTTGTGTATCGCCGAGTGAAATTTAAGGAGTCAAAAAATTTTTGTTCGTTTTTTCCAGTTCACATTTCAATGTGTGTGTGTGTGTGCGCGACGTAACTGTAATAAAATTTATCACATACTTGAGCTTAAATAGCAGTTACTCACAAAGTTGGCCTCCTACAGCTAGGCTGAAAAAAAATAATATTAAAAGCACTTTCTGTAACAGAAAAAAATTATTTGGCGAATAATACAGTATTAAAAACGAATAAAAAAAAAATTAAAACGCAATAATCATGCAACCATCAGCCTCGTCGACAATACAATTGCAGTAGCTTAAAATATACCAAAATGAAAGTGAAAAATTTGAACAGCAACCAAAGGAAAATACACATGACCAGAGAGCCAAAACAGCTGCAGTTTAACGGAGCCTCNTTTATCACATACTTGAGCTTAAATAACAGTTACTCACAAAGTTTGCCTCCTACAGCTAGGCTGAAAAAAAAAAATATTAAAAGCACTTTCTATAACAGAAAAAAATAACAGCGAACAATACGGAATTAAATACGAAAAAAAAAATGAAAACGCAATAATCATGCAACCATCAGCCTCGTCGACAATGCAATTGCAGTAGCTTAAAATATACCAAAACGAAGGTGAAAAATTTGAACAGCAACCAAAGGAAAGTACACATGACCAGAGAGCCAAAACAGCTGCAGTTTAACGGAGCCTGCACGGCTTCGTGCCAGCACTTGAACATTTACTCGCTTAAACCATGTTGGCTAGCACCTATGCACGTCCGTTCATCCGTTTGCACCTCTGCTTGCCCGCCCAGATTCATTGTGTGCGTGCTGAGTAAACAAATTTAAATTCCGGAAAAAGCTTTCAAGCTGTAAATCGAAAAAACCGTTGGTGTGAGTGGGTAGTAAAGTGGGTTTTTCGATGTGCAAGTGCATGCAGGGCTGCATGCCGTAAAGTAATAAGCAGCTAGGCTTGCAAGCGATTTTGCTCCAGCACTATTTTCTACCTTCTGGGGCTATGGCTACTTTCTTGGGCAGCTACTTGACCATTTACCAACAACAAATGGTTAGTTGGCTACAGTCAATTTTGCCTCCGGTCTCAGTGTTGGTATTTATGCTACACGGCTGGCAAACCACTGCAGCCTTTCGTTCAGCTTGTTATGATACCAAATTGCAAGCGGTGCTTGTGTTTGCCAATTATGCTCAACCAAAAGCAACTCACCTGGTAATTTACAAGGTAATACATTACGAAATGAATTAGCATGTAGCCAAATGTCAGACTTTAAGCAAGCAATCGTTTTCAAATTCAATTGGCGGTATTAAAGCTGCGGCATTCGGATTTCTTGTATATCTACACTTTTGAAAATTCTAAGAAAGCGGATGTACTTGCATAGATAAGAAGTGACGGTTAAATTTTACGAGTCGATAAGTGGGGCAAATGGCCCACGGTCTTTCAGGCTGAAATGGCCGTAATTTTAAACTGCGCAAAATTTAAGCTTCGCCATGGCTCTTACAGTGATTTTAATAATGAAACTGCAACTCAGAAAGCTACGCCATGTAAATTTGTATTGCTTGTTCCTAGTTTTTATTATCTTAAACCCGCATTCTGTTTGTGTTCATTTGCACCGCATGACTAAGGACGAGGCCAATGTGCGCCAAAGCGGCGAGCGGCTGAGCGGCGCCATACAGAAATGCCGCCCAGCCGCTTGCCGCTTTGCCGCTCATTGCGTGGCCTCGGCCTAGGCCAACGGATCCATTGTATTTTAATCCACTGACTTTTGTTCAACGCGAGAGGACTTTAATTCTCAGTTGTCTACTCAGTCCAAATGAGCACTTGTTGGCAAGAGTGATTCTCCGTTTGAATTTATGGCTGACATTATTTATGGTGTTAACGCTGGTTCCCAAGTAAAAGAACTTTCTCAAAATTATAACTGTCAACAGTGACGTGAGCGCAAAGACGCGAATGTGCTGACTGTCTATTCAATGACGGGGGATACTTCATCTTGTCTTCCATGCCGAATTCTGACATCGCGGCGTATAATAAACTCCTTTTAGTGATGTCGAAAGCGGCTTAGAAGTCGGAAAATAGGTGGTGAGTGTCGATCATTCTCTCTCGGGTCTTTTCCAAGATCTCGCTTATTGTGAATACCTGGTCTATGGTGGATTTTGCGGCTCTAAAGCCACACTGATATGGCCCAATCAGTTCGTTGACGGTGGGCTTCATCCTTTCGCAAAATACGCTCGAAAATACCTTGTAACCTATGCTTAGAACGCTGATCCCATGGCAGTTAGCGCGAATGGCGGGGTACCCTTTCTTGTGGATTGGGAAGAGAACACTTAAATTCCAGTCGTCGCGTATGCCTTCATCTGACCATATTCTGCATAAGAGTTGATGCATGCACCTTAACGACTCCTTGCCGCCGTTCTTGTATAGCTCAGCTGGCAGGCTATCAGCCCCAGTAGCGTGCTATTTCCCTTCATACCCCGTCATAGTCAAGCGATGGAACATCGACCCCGTCATCATCGACTGGGGGCTCTGGTTCGTTTTCCCAGCAGGTTTCAGTGCTGCTCCCATTTAGTTGGGTGGAGAAGTGTTCCCATCATAATTTAAGTACGTTCTGGATATCAGTCACTAATACGCCATTGTTGTTCTTACAGGAGTTCTCCCTGCTCTTGGAAGCTTCCATAAGCCGCCTAATTCTCTGGTAAAATTTTCGAGCGTTTTTCGGTGTCTCTCTTCTTATTGCGGTAAATAAGCCTCGCTTCCCTCTTCGGTTCCCTATAACGATCCCATATGGCTTGCGTTATGCCGGATCGCAGCGTTGCCCTGTAGGAGGCATCTTTTTCTCTGCAGCTTCTTGACCAGTGTTGCCGCGAATCATTTTTAGCGGTAGCTAAATTCAGGCTAAAAAAGGGCTAAAAAAGAGCTAAAAATCGTCGTTGTGGCTAAAAATGGTAGCTAAATTTTTTTACCTACATATAAATATATAAGTATACACGCAAACATTTTCTATAAGTAATGATATAGAAAAACAATGAACTCTGGAAAGAATTAATATTTTATTCAACAAATAAACTTGTTGTGTAACACATAAAGCATATTAAGGGCCGCCAACTTACCTATTTTAAAGTATAGTTAAATCGTTAATGGATAAGATAACGGCCCAGAAACGTAAAAAACATACATATACATATGTATGTACAGTTTAAAAATTAATTTCTTACATAAACAAAAAAATGAGATCACATTAAGAATACATAAGTACTAGAATCATATCTATATACAGTGTCGGACAATACTAAATAACTTAAATAATTTCAAACTATGCTTCGAAAAATATTCATTTGTAAAAGAAATGTTTAAAATGTTATGTTATAATTTACAAAGAATTAAAATGTCGGTGCTTTATTATTGTCCGACGCTGTATGTATCAAACAAACAAAAGAGTATTCATTTAATGAACTCATAGTAAAATAATTTAATCTATAAACATTTTTTTAACACATTAAATATTTATATCTATATCAATACTATCATCGCTAAGCGATTCTTCGTCGTTACAATTTTGTTCATTTCTCATTAACCTGACGATATCATCTGTAAAATCAAAATCATGACAACATTTCTGTAAATTTTTTAAGCCATATTTTACAGTTAACAAAGCGTTTAACATTGCAAAATTCATTTTATTTCTGTGCTTATTTTTAACGAAATTTATTATAGAAAACTTCCTTTCAACTTCTGCGTTACTTAAAGGTAAAAGAAGCAACCGATAAACAAACTTTTTCCACCACTTAAGCTAGCGACACAATGAACAGTTTATTTGCCTTAAAGGAAAGGCGTTCGCTTTATGAGCGAAGAGTTAAATTCATGAAAATCATATAAAAAATTGTAATGTCAATGATGAATAAATTTTGAAAAGGGCTAAAAAAGGGCTAGGGGCAATTTCAAATTTTTGTGGCCAAAAAAAGAATTTGGTAGCCAAATTTAGCCACCAAAGGGCTAAAACGGCAACACTGCTCATCGCGCCAGTTGTACTTTCGGGTTCGGTGAAATCCGAATACTTCTTCGGCGGTGGTACTTAACGACCGAGAAATGTGATTTCACTGCTTGCATATGTCGCTTTGTTGAAGAGTGCTTTCTGAAAGCAGGTGTGAGAATTGAGTGGCGAACGCATTGACCGTCTGTTGTGACTGCAGCTTTTCGACGTTGAGCTTTCCTTGCATTTTTGGGTGCAAATTTTTGATGCACAGAGGCGGGAGCGTATCTTGGCTACAACAATATACTGGTCCAAGTCGATGTTGTGCACTGGAAGCATGCCTTCCGTCTATCACAACATTATCGATCTGGTTTCTCCTTTTTCGATCTGGAGACAGGCACGTAGCTTGGTGGATCCTTTATTGTTGATATAAGAGATCCTTGGACGCCTCGTCTCGTTGTCTTTCGTCGGGGCATGAGCGCATATGAGCGAGGTGTTAAAGAATCTCGATCTTTGATGCAGATTGTGGCTAGACGATCGTGCACCAGGGTAAACGATAGTACTCGGCGACGGAGTCTCTCCCCCACTGCATCGCCTCTTAAATATTAGGTAGGCTAATATTTAAATTGCAATTTTAAATACATATACAAGTCTAATATTATTCTAATATGCGCATGTCAATGCTCATGGCAGAATTTGTGGTGTTGCCCCAACAGGTTTTTCAAAATACTCGCTGGGTTTTCACACTATCTACCAGACCGCAGCTTTAGTTTGCCCCCAAACCAAAATTGACAACGGATGACGAAAACTCGTTTCAAAACACGTCTTTCTTAGACTGTAGCCATTTGAATTTTGGGATCATAACTGATATTTGAAGTGAAAAATTATATAAGAAAAATTGGTAAATAAATAAATATACTATATGATATTCCTTTTACCCCAGCACGCATCTACCTTCGGTTAATTGTATTAAGTCTTACCTACTTCTAATTCGAACCCAATACGTACATAAAACCTCACGGAAAAAGTGCAATTTTCGAATGACAAATGAAACAACTACACTGAGGAAAAAAAATTTAGAATTAAAAAAATACGCATATGAAAGAACACCAACCCAACTCGTATTAAATTTGAGTATACACATTATAAAATATGTTGTTGTGCACTTCACAGATGCTTTTTGTAATTAAGAAGAAAAAAAATTTAATTTTATGCTCCGTCTAATGGTAATCCCGGACCTTCTTGTATCCAGCATCTTTGCGCACTCAGCTACAGCCATACAGGAAAATATGTTTTCAAGTGTTGATTTTGAATCAACATCACAGCGCGCGATTAGTGCCCTCCCAGCCAGCAAAAAATCCGAAAACCGATCCGAAAAAGGACAAAAAAGGGGATGAAGGACGGGTTTTTGTTCCGTTTACTGATTCCATTTCCGAATACTTTGACGATCCGTCTTCCCACTAAAGTGTGCGGTAGAAACGTATGTACAGACAACAGTATGTGAAATGGATACGTTTTCGGCTGTTTTTTTCTGAAATTTGTCTGATTGATTTTTTCGTTCAATACGCTTTCCTTCTGCACTTCACAGATAATTTGTCATGGTTCAAAAGAAATAAAATAAAATTAGGAAGCTCGAACCCGGCACCTTCTGGAAGCGGCCCACTCCTCTGCATGCTCAGCCACTTCCAACTATGCATGCATGCTTTCAAATGTTTAGCTTGAGCAAATAAAATACAGTTATTGCTTTCAAATAACATTATCTTTTTCGAACGTTTTCCGGATACGAAAATTGATGATAACTGTAAGAGTTTTTTTCTATTCGTTTTCGGATACGGAAAATTTAACTTAACTGCACCGTCGGCAAAATTTACATTTCTTTGCTGGCTGGGTTTATACAGATAATCATGTACCATATATGTGTATGTGTTGTCACAGCTGTGCATGCTTTGTATACCTGTACTTTCTTAAATACATATGAAAAAGCATCCGAGACGTGCAAGTCGCCATCCGCGCAGTGAAAAATCCCCTATAACCTACCTGAAAAGATGCAAGAATTTCTCCACAACGATGTCATAGGAAAGTGATGTATCGCACGTCGCTTTACGAAACTATAAATAAAATTAAAAATGAAAATAAAAAATTAAAACCGTGGCACAGGTTTTGAACCCGCGACCAACAACACGGCAGTCGAACACGCATCCATTCGGCTACAGCAGCTGTTGAGATAGTGTGAACAAAAAACATACTTGAGTTAGTTTTCAAACTTTTTGTTTTGTTTATCGCTTCAAAACTACACATCATCAGCTCGCTTACACTGCGATGCATCTTTCCGTTCAACCGTAGTTTTTAATATTTTCTTGGTAGAAAAAGGTAATGCATTCTCATTTTCTCACTGGGATGCTTCATTTTAATATGGGCGTA
>NW_016168057.1:8099-20072 GCF_001687245.7 Rhagoletis zephyria | reverse complement strand
AGCTTAGGGTCGAAAGTCAAAGAACACGGTTGGCAATCGTCCCGTTTTCGGCGGGACTGTCACGGATTTAAGAGCTATGTCCGGGACGCAAAATCTCCCGCTTTTTGGCAAGAAAAGATTTTAGGCATCCCGTTGTAAGAAAATTTAGAACTCTTAAAATAGGTATATATATTACATATTCTATTTAATCGACACTAAAATCAAAAACGCTATCGCTCTTTTAATGACGAATGGATGTTAAATAGAGAATTAAGGCCGTGGTTGCTTAAAGAAGACCAGTACACAAAGTTTGTTGGATAATTTTTTTGTTTGGAAGAAGCTGCCAAAAATCAACGCGTCTTTTTACCAACTTTAAACTGGCACTTAGTTACACTACAATGCAATCTTGTATGCAAATTTATTGAATTTTCCTGAGTTTTGACAAAGTTTACAGATTTTATTGTAGTATGAACTGCACTTTTATAAAAAAATACGCGAAAAAATTTAAGTAAAAAATGTTGCACATGTACATTGAGAAAAATTCCCTGTGCCAATAATTTTGTGCGGGACTGTACATTAAGGCGTATCACGAAAAAAGTTTTTGCGTCTGCCAGTTTTATTTGAAAACTTATGTGTAGAAAAAATTTTGGGTGTAAAAATTTTTTTTAAGGCACCCGCTAAAAACAGTTAAATTGCGTTTTGTGCTGTAAATTTCTTATTAGTGTTCCGATTTTTTAAATCTTTTATGTCGCCGAAAACGTGTCTCTTAGGACTATAATAGACCTTTAAAATATTTTGGCCTTTAAAACCGTTTTAATTTATACTTTCACTAATTTTGAAAATACTTTCCCCAGTTTTTTTTATTTTTTTAGTACTACAAATCTAAAGTTCTCAAAAATGATGAGGACTTCGCTAAAAAAGTGTCACGCTTTATTCATAAACGAAAAAGTTTTAATGCTTTTAATTCTTACATTTTTAAGTTTTTTATTTATTTAACTTTTCGTGATCTAAATTAACGCATTTTGTACAGAAATCGCTCGACCATCGCAAAATGTTGGTACACTTAGCCGATTACAACTCAGTTGAGAAAAAATTTCGAATAGTTGATCGAGTTTTTGTCTTGCTTAGCTTTAAACAAATATTTAATATAAACAATTTATTTTCTTGAAAGTATGGAGTTTTCGGTAAAAGCGATCGTTACCTAAAAACGGCACTGAAGAAGGCATAACGCCGAAACCGGTTTGTCTGCAAATCAAATTTGACAACGGATGAAGGAAATTCGTTACAAAATCCTTCAACAAAAAACGCAAAATGTAATTTCCACTAGGCATTAAATGGCAAAAATGACAAATGACGAAGTCGGGCATTAAAAAAAAAATCGTGGCATTACATTAAAAAATAGTCATTAAGTTCATTTCCACATGACATTTTTTGTAATTTCAATGCCCAATGGCAATTCAACATAAGCCCTGCACACAAGTATTAAAAACATTATAACTTTTTTGTTTGTGGATAAAATCTAACACTTTTTTAGCATAGCCCTCGTAATTTTTGGATACCTTTCAGTTTATAGTATAGAAATAAAAAACCAGGGATAGTATTTCCAAAATTACTGAAGTTATAAATTAAAGCGGTTTTTAAGGCCAAACCCTTTAAGGGTATCCTGACCTAGATATTTCGGCGAAGAAAGTTATAGCTAAAAATGAAATTTACCTATTTTTTAGCGGTCGCCTAAACAAATCTAGATATAACTAGATTTACGATTGAAGATTAAAATAATTTTAGTATCCCAAAAAAACCAATTTTAATGAGTCCGATACTGAGTAGTATCGATACTTTTTCCCTGATACTTTTAGAGTATCGATACCATGAGCTCGATGCCAGAATGAGTACTCAGTATCGATACCAAAGTCTGAAATTTCGAACCCTAGACAGGAACGAAGATGCTGCAATTTGTCTATGTTGGTGAGGCCGCTGTCCTTGTCGATTATTGACGTGAACATTGAATAGAAATTTGTCCACTCGGTGTAGGCGCCACTAAATTTAGGCAGCGTAAGCAATGGCAAGCGTGAGCTATTAGCGTTCACAATGATTGATTGGGCCTCACTGGAGTTCATTTTGAGCGTGGAGCAATGTTGCGAGGCACTACGTTTACCAATCTCCCGTTGCAGTGTAGCTTTGAGGTTGATTAGAGCAGCAGGTCGCTGGCAATGGAGTCGAAGTTCAATTTCTCTAGGCTTGTGTGTGCTGCAGAAAAACTGGATTTCAATTCGCCTAAGGATTCTTGCATTGCTGAAAGATTGTACTCATCCATATTGTGTAGCTTGTCTGAGTCCAACTCGCTAATCAAGCTCTCCAGTCTGCTGAATATAGCTGTTTGTTTTCAGCTTTAGAAAGACTACTCGTCGATCTGCATCTTCCCCTGGCATGACGAAGCTGCTGACGTTTACACTAGAGTGGCAAAATTATCTCAGTAAGCGGCCGGCAACAAAACTGTACGACGAAAAAAAACTGCTTTGCAAATAGTCCGCAATTTCTGTCCGTGTGGAGGAAATTCCCGAAATTTCTATGCGTGATAACGGCTTTATAATACCGAAAAATCGCGTGATACGATCACGTCGGGGTCACCAAATGTTGAGCTACTAAGCCTTTTTAGCAGCTATTAAAATAAAACAAATGATTTATGCATAAGCTAAGCAAGTGTATTTGGCAAATTTCGGTCTACGACTAACTCAAAGAAAGTTCACCTTAAACTATTCATGTATGTCATAATTACATTGGGTAACTGCAAATTCATCACCAAAAATATAAAACCAGTTTTCTTAAATGCATGAGAATTTACATATATATATTTATGTACGTATGCACCCGCGCACACAGTATTGCCTACATACATATGTACATATTTTTCGCTTGCTTGCATACGAATGTATCCAACAGAGCGCGTGCGGTACGTATGCCCATACATATATGTATGGATATACATATGCTTAATCTATACTAATCTATACTAATTATATAAAGAGAAGTCCCTTTTTTTGTAACAGGTAATCTCGCGAACGGCTGGTCCGATTTTCATGAAATTTTGTATATAAATAGCTTTCGGTAACCACCATGTTTTAGGTTAAAAAAATCTACTTTTTCGGGTAGGTGGACTAGGGACCGGTCTATTCGAAAAAATCTTATTATGGCCCGATTTGCTTAAAATTTTGTACATAAGTAGCTTTTTAGCATATATTAGCATATATGATCCATTTTTTCCGGGAAGTGGTCCAGGTATTTGTGGTCCGATTTGCTTAAAATTCCATTTTTTCCAAGAAGTGGACTAGGGACCGATCTATTCGAAAAAATCGCATTTATGGGCCGATTTGCTTAAAATTCGGTACGTGAGTAGCTTTTTAGCATATATTAGCATATATAATCCATTTTTTCCAGAAGTGGACTCAGGGACCGATCTATTCGAAAAATCGCATTTATGGTCCGATTTGCTTAAAATTCGGTACGTAGGTAGATTTTTGCCTGCATAAGCTTATAGATTCCTGTTTTCCAATTTTCATGCAATTTCGAATATAAATAGCCTTGAGCAACGACCATATCAAGGGGCGAATTCGTCACTAGGCAAGATTTTTTTGCGCCAATCAGAAACAACGGATACTGTCAAAATATAGCGGCTGAGCCGATTTTTTTGAAACTGCCACCTGCCGCACGTGTCCCAAGGATGGTTTTAGGCTAAAAAAAATATATATGTAAAGGGGCCCTAGCACTTCCCATACGAACCGAATTTCTCATGCTACATATCTCTGAAAGTGTGCATGGTAGAGTTCTGGAACTTGGTATGGAGATATACGAAATCAATCGCATACCCTTGGAGAAAAATTTAAGCTATTGTAAAAAGGGTTGTGGCATCTCCCATACAAACCAAATTTTCCATACTACGTATCTCGTGAAGTGTTCATGGTAGAGTTCTGGAACTTGGTATGGAAATATACGAAATCAATCGCATACCCTTGGAGACAAATTTGAGCTATTGTAAAAAGGGGGCGTGGCATCTCCCATACAAACCGAATTTTTCATACTGCATATCTCTGGAATTTTTTTGGTAGAGTTCTGGAACTTTGTATGGAGATGTACGAAATAAATCACATAGTCTTGGAGAAAAATTGGAACTATTGGAAAAGGGGGCGGGGCATCTTCCATACAAACCAAATTTTTCATGTTGCATATCTCTGGAAGTGTTCATGGTATAGTTCTGGAACTTGGTACGGAGATATACGCAATCAACTCTTGAGGAAAAATTGGAACTATTGGAAAAGGGGGCGTGACATCTTCCTTACAAACCGAATTTTTCATACTGCCTACCTTTGGAAGTGTTCATGGTAGAGCTCTGGAACTTGGTATGGAGATATACGAAATCAATCGCATACTCATGAAGAAAGAGGGCAGCTGTTGGAAAGGGGGGCGTGGCACCTGCATTTCTGCTATGAAATATTTACTTAAGATAAAAATACAATCGCCGCCAAACACTAATGGTGTTTTCTACCGAAAATGTTACTTTATAAAAAGTAGTCATTAAGTTCATTTCCACCTGACATTTTTTGCAATTTCAATGCCTAGTGGCAATTCGACATAAGCCCTGCACACAAGTATTAAAAACATTATAACTTTTTTGTTTGTGGATAAAATCTAACACTTTTTTAGCATAGCCCTCGTAATTTTGGATACCTTTCAGTNAGATAGTATTTCCAAAATTACTGAAGTTATTAATTAAAGCGGTTTTTAAGGCCAAACCCTTTAAGGGTATCCTGATCTAGATATTTCGGCGAAGAAAGTTATAGCAAAAAATGAAATTTACCTATTTTTTAGCGGGCGCCTAAACAAATCTTTACACCCCAAATTTTTTCTCAACATTAGTGTTCAAATAAATACTGTACATACATACATACATATGTATGTATATAGAAGTTTATAATTTATCTGTTAAGTTATTTACAGCCGGGTTCACAAGCAATTTAAATGAAAATGATTTTTTATTTTCTGTCAATTTGCCATGATACAAAAAAATAAGGTAGTTTCACTTTGAAATTTTTTGACATAAACTGTGCTTATGACGTTTATACTTTTCGTAAATTGCTCGAGCATCACTGTCACCTCAACAAATTATTGTTTTGGAAATTTTATTATTTTTTAAAGGAATTTTTTATGTATTAAAAAATAACAACACGCAAGGTAAATTTACTTAATTCATCGTATTAGCATAGCTGTTAATAGGTGTGTATTAATTTAAAATACCTTAAATTGCCTTACCGCAAAAATATTTGGCATTATATGCAGTGTTCCATTAGATATTATTATAGATATTAGGATGTTGCTTTAATTTGGATCCTTTTAGAGGACATATGAACAAAGGAATAGTTAAAAAGTAGCTTATCGTCAATGAAAGCACTATGGAAGCATAAACTTAGAGGGAGGTAAAAAAAATTACAAATTCTTAGAGCTGCTTGTTATAGTTTATAGACAGATAAACTACTCGCTCTACTGCTGCTGGGGCAGCGTTTCGCTTAGATTGGACACATCCGTCCCGAGGCTGAAAATTTTCCGCCGAAAAGTGGTTGGAACAAGCAAACAACACCTTGGTGAGGTTACCATGGACGTGGCCATCCCGAAATATGCAGCTAATCGATAATGATGAGAATGATTGCATAATCAAATAGATTATCTATGTGCATTACGCAATGTAATAGGAGTATTTTACTTGCCTTCCGTTTTATAAATAATTTTAGAAATAAACCACTAAAAGCTCGCTATAAAATGATGCTCAAAATATATTCCATGAAATAATTTTTGAAATAATTTTTTTGAAGTAAAAAACATTTTTTTAGTTTCTTCAAAGAATATGGTAGGTTCAATTTAAAAGAAAACATCAGAAGCACGGGTTACGTCAAATGGGAGCAATGGCGAATAAGAAGAAGAAGTAAAACTACCTTTAAATATTTGTATCATGTCAATTTCCATTAAAATCACCTTTCTCTTAAATTATAATATAATAATAATAGATTGGCGCTTACACATATGTTAGTGTTTGGCCGAGCTTCTCCTCCGATTTGTGGCGTGCGCCTTGATGTTGTCACACAAAGCGGAGGGACCTACAGTTTTACGCCGACTCCGAACGGCGATTGTATTTTTATGAGAAGCTGTTTTTCATGGCAGAAATACACTCGGAGGTTTGCCATTGCCTGCCGAGGGACGACCGCTGTTAAGAAAAAACCTTTTTTTTTTCTATATTTTTGCGATGTTGCTTTGACCAGGGTTTGAACCCAGGCATTGTGGAGTGGGACACTCACTTCTCTTAAATTGCTTTCGTTAAATTGGCTGTTAAAGGTATTGTTATTGAAATTACGCTTTATGAAAATTTGTATGTATGAAATTTTATAAAGTACAGTAAAAATGGTATAAAAAATCGGCCATCTGGCCATTTTTGGTAAGGTCCATGAATCGTTTTGATTATTGTTAAGTAGGTTTAGGAGATGCTAGATTTGCGGAAAAAAGCTTTAATACTTTTTTGTTGGCCGAAAAAATCTAAATTTTTTGTTTACAGCTTTTTTTCTAACGTCATTATTTTTCGACTGTGATTGCCGCGCAATTCTCATTATCTTTTTCTTCGGGAAGATAGGGATGAAACGATACTTTTGGCAAAAGTCTAGCAAATAAAAGTCACTTCAACTATTTAACACAAAATAAAGTTCTTTATTTGGAAAAGATCATACGATGACTAACTAAAGATTCGGAGAGCAAAAGAGTTTGTGGTGAAAAGCAATGAGTAAGAAAACAGTTAAGTAATATATTCAGTAATTCAAAAAGGGATATAAAGCGTATATGTACATACTTAAATAAAGCGGTAAATAAAATTCAATTATGTATTGACTAACAATTCAATTTCATTATACATATTAAGTAGTATATGTATGGAGTGAGTAGAAAGCGCAATATCCAACACTCCCACTTGCTTTCATATCAAAAATGTCAATTGTCGGACAGCGCATATTGATTTATGAGCATGTTGAATCTGTCCCTTGGTAACGCTATCGTCAGACCATCAGCTATTTGATCTTTGGTAGGCACGAACTTCACGTTAATTTGGCGCTCTCGATACATATCGCACGTATAGAAGTATTGTATGTCAATATGCTTCGTTCTCTTCGACGACTCCGGGCTTTTGACTAATGCAATTGCTCTTTGGTTGTCGCACTTAATCAACGTAGGGCTGGACTGTTTGTATCCTAAGTCAGACAATAGTTTGCGTAACCATGCAGCGCTTTTTGTTGCTGCGCAAAGAGCAACAAGGTTAGGTAAGATTGCAGTGGCTGCTAGTGGGCACACCGGCACACTTAGGCCAGAGTGTGGAGTTGGCAAATTTGAGCAACTGCCTAATCTTTATGCCCGCTATATCGCTCAGGGTGCCAATGGTTCTGGCGCCCATAAACCTTTGTCTGCTCCTTCCCAGTGCGGGGCATTCACAAAGTAGGTGCCTTACTGATTCAGGCTCCTCCTCATCTCTGTAGCTTCTGCAAAAGTCGTTGAATGGCACCCCGAGCCTCTCCGCTCGCCTACCTATAGTTATGTGACCGGTCAGAAGACCCGTAGCTAAAGAGATTTCTCCCCTGCTAAGTATTAGGAGTTCCCTTGACCTTTTCGTGTCCCATTCCGGCCACATGAGCTTTGCCGTATTGCAGGTTTCCAGCTGCTTCCATCTTTCGCCTGCTTCGGAGGAGAAAAATACTTGTATATTGAGCCTGCATGTAGCGGCATGCCCAACCTCTTCCAAGACGGCGAAAGTGGAAGGGAAGTGCCCTTCCTTGCAAGCTCATCCGCTATCTCATTGCCTGGTATACCTCTGTGTCCCGGCACCCATACCAGGTGAAGAGTGAACTGCTCTACCACCACGTTGAGTGATCTGCGGCAGCTCACTACAGTTTCCGAGTTGCATGTGACAGAATCCAGAGCTTTTAAAGCCGCTTGGCTGTCTGAAAATATGTAGATGTCATTACGCCCTACCATTCATGTCCTTAAAGGCTCGGTAGCCTCCTCTATGGCCGCGAGCTCGGCTTGAAATACGCTACAGTGGCCTGGACTATGGTGGTTGATTTCCTGGCCAGAGCAAGTCACCACACCACCACTCCATATAAAAGTATTGGCCTAACCACGACAGTATATAGCCATGGACCATTCTGGCGGACAAGCCCTATTTTTGCCAGATTGCACTTCTGCAGGTGTAGAGGGCAACCATAGCTTTGCGTTCATATGTATTTTGTGTCCAGTTTAATTTCTTATCCAGTATTAGTCCCAGATATTTCGCCGATTCACTGATTACCAGTTCCGTATTCGCCATTGTAGGTACCTTTAATCTTGGAACCTTATATCTTCTGGTAAATAATACAAGCTCCGTTTTGCTTGGGTTTACTCCAAGGCCGTTTTCGTTGGCCCACCTTTCCATCCTCCTTAGTAATCCCTGCATGACGTCACATAGTGTTTGCGGAAATTTTCCACTTACGACTAATGCGAGGTCGTCGGCGTATGCAATGACACTGCCCCTCTCTTGCCTATATACATCCCAATCTGTTTTCCAATATTTCTAGTCTTACTTTGGGGTTCCTTCTGTACAGTCTGACACAGATTGAATTGGATATATCGGTGTCGGAAAAATAGTGCTCCCGAAGAACCCTCCAGTTCCGTATTACCTCCTTCACATCCGCCGAGACCAGAGTGACATCCAGTACCTCCTGTCTATTTTTGGTGATAGAGCTTAGTGCTAATAAGGAAGTCGAAAAGTAACTCAACCCTTACATTGATGTCCCTGCTCCCTCATGTAGTATGGTGTGCATTCGCATCAGCTTTCAATATAAGTGCATCTTGTCCGTTTTCAATCACGCTTCTGACACACGGCGTCGGTAACTATTTGTCGTGGGGTAGATACATTGAGGACAGCTTGAGCTTTTTCCCGTTTATTTCGAAGCTTATGGTCGTGGTGTCCTCGTCACTAAATTGAGGGAGAAATAAAAAGTTTATTTTGGTACTTACAAGGATACAAGCCCTTGGTTTTCCCGACGTAGTTCCACTTACCAGTTTATATTCAGATGACCTTAGTCCACATATTTTTTGTCCTACCACCTGGGACTCCTGCGCGAGGACAATATCAGCTGCTCCCGATGACAAACGGAGCAGCAATGCAGCCGAATCTGCTTTACTGTGATGCAGGTTGATTGCATTACCTGTTGTGGAGTTCGCTGACCCTTCCGACATCAGCTACTCCTCCGTATAACGCCGGAACGCAAAAACTGCACCCCCTGAGGATGCGCATGGTACCGATTCACCCATCGGGTTATCCCCCAGGTCAGGCTGGTCGTCCAGCTCGTCCTCCGGCTCGACCTCAGCAATCAAGGTTTTCACCGTATTTAGGTCGTTAGTATACACCTTGACCTTCACGGTATGGAACCCGAATTTTATGACCCCGCTTGTCCTTTCCAGGGCCGGCTGAGACTCATTATTAAGCATAAGTACCGCCTGCCGGGTGGCCTTGCTGCTCGTTTCCAACTTCAGAACCCTCCAGTTTAGGGTGGGTAGCTCCGGGTTGAAGAGTCTGTTGACCTGCAGGATTCTATCTGGCTCCGCTGGTTTCGCCGGCAGCCATAATCTCGCTCTTGGCCTAGACGGGATATCTTTGAGATCAACAGCCCTCAGTCTCGCTCCAGGGTAGACCTCGCCTAAACAGCCAACTGCCGCCTTGTCCAGTGTCGCGGACCTTACGTCGTCGCACGCCACAATCTTTATATGTCCCTGGAACCAGCCCGCGTCTCTGCATGATGGCGGTGGCCCAAGGTGATCTAACAGGATCTTAACCGAAATGTTTGCCTTTTCAGCCTTGAACCATTTCCATTGGGCCCGTAGTATCAGCCCGTCCTCTTAGCTGTCATCCAGCACACCCAGAAGTATGCGGCCTCTCACAACCTCCACAAAAGAGGGCCCATGCGTCTTAGCCCTCTTAGACTTTGATAGCACGACATCGCTCGATCTGTCGCGCTTGTTAGTTACCTCTACCTCCTTCTGTTCTGGTAGCCGGTAGTCTGGTATAACGGCCTTTGCCCATTCTATTTTTGCTTGAATCTTCCGACGTCGCTACTAAGCGAACTCTCCTGGAAATCCGGCGTTAATGTGGATCTTTTCAGAATCCCTGCGGCTGCCCTTTTGTGCTTATAGCTCGCCATCTGGCCTCGTGAAGGCAGTAGGCTTAGGGGGTGGACCCCGCGGGGCCTGCGCACCGGCTTCGAGAGCTGCCATGGCTGCAGTTTGCATACCAAAACCCTCTCCACCCGCGCCAGGAGTATCCCGCAGAGGGCCTCCCTGCTTAGCCTCCCTGTCCTGTATGGTAGCCGAAGTTTGGCTTGGGCCCGGCATCACCATTGGCCCTAACCCGCTACCCGTATGTGTCACACCATGACTTGTGGAAAGTATCTGGGCAACTGCCCTTCCGACTTTTTAAGAGTGCCGGTCTCTAGGTGGTTTTTTTCTTTCTTTTTTAAATTTAGGTCCATGCTTAGATCCCACGTGTGGCGGCGAAGGGGGTCGTCCACCCAGGCAGAGATCCGCTGTACCCGGGTAAGGCCATGGATACAACCTGGTGCGGCGGTTCCAAGAGGGCTCCGTACGCGACTGGGCTATTTAGGGGCCTCCAGCCTGGCCGATCCTCAGCACGGAAGCGCATAACACCTTGATCCAGCCCCTGTAAAAGATTTACCTCAAAACCACGATCAAAGATCATTTCCATATGTCAGAGCCATTGAAGAGCTTAAGCATACAGCACTGATCCCTGATCTTAGCTGGATACCGCCGTGACATCGCACAGGCTTACTCTGTGGTATCCATTATCAATCGGCACCCTCGGAGAGGGTTCAGCTGACGATTTTTGCAAACCAAAGAGCAACAAATTCAGCCTCAGTCGTAGACGTGGCGGTCAAACTCTGTTTTTTTTTTTTTTTGGAACTCCACACAATTGGCCCGCCATTTAGGAATACATCTTTAATCAAACAAACTTCCTATGATGTTCCCGTTTGCACTTTTATGTCACCTACGCCCTTCACTTCCAACTTCCTGCCGTCACCTACTTTAACTTGGCATGCACCTTCTGAAAACGCTGTGAAATTATGGATGAGAGTACTCAGTAGCGCCAGAATCGGCGTACCACTCATCTTGGTTTTTGCCATCTGAATTGAATGCAAAACGAATAAGTGTTTCGCTGCTGCGCCTGGCGTATTAGCAGAAGCTTTTGTTGTAGTCTCCTTCTGAACTGACATTAAGAGACTATCTGCGTTCTCTTCTGCTGCCGTTTATAGCATTCCCTTGCCCAATGCCCCTGTTTTCCGCAAAAGTTACACTTTCCGGATCGTCTTTTTGCCTTGTTGCCTTGAAGTACATACGCCCCTTTTATTGCTTTGCTTTCATCGTTTGAGCGTGCATATTAATTCGTTTTGCATTCAATGCTCTCATTAGAGAGCTTCCTCATTTATCAGGTGATCTGTGAGACGATCGAGATTTTGTTCAGCACGTGGCACTGCATACCACGCTGTCCGAACATGATCAAACTATGCTATGATCATGGGCTCCTTTTGTTCAAGATCCATGTTTTTCAATCCTTGTGCAAGCGAAGTTACCTTGGCAATAAAGTTCGACACGTTTTCATCGTCTTCCATTTTGCAATTGATACATTTTTCTAGCAAGATAGAGCTATAATGGGGCCACTCGATAGTTTGCGATAGTTTAGCTGTACTATCGATACTATCGCTACTATCGAAACTTTTTTTATTATACAGGGTGTCCCAGAAGTAACGTGCCAAACTTTAGGGGAAGGTAGGTGGGGGGGTGAGCTCCCTGATAAACAAAAAATTTTCAGGTAAAAGTGTCACCGTTTTTGAAATATTTACATTTTTTCGAATTTAAAAAAAA
>NW_016168057.1:0-6447 GCF_001687245.7 Rhagoletis zephyria | reverse complement strand
TTTCAATACCATCCGTCTTACGCCCGAAAGAAGTGCACATATCAAGTTTCGTTAAGATATCCCAATTTGTACTCGAGTTATCGGTTGCACAGACGGACGGACAGACAGCCACCACTTAATCGATTTCTCTTTTCATTCTGATCATTTATGTATACATTTGTCTATATCTATCTCGATTCGTTTTGCCTGTTACAAACAACCGTTATGTGAACAAAGTTATAATACCCTTGTACACAAGTGCGCTCGGGTATAAAAATGAAGTATGTTTGCACCATAATGCAATTATTCACAGGTATTGTCTTCCTAGAGATTTTTTCTCCAAATTGAAATTCATGCTGGGTCATTGGTAGAGCTTTCCGGCCGGTATATTAAAAGGCAAACTGTGTTTCCTCTATCTCCTTTCGGCGTACTTCACGCCTTCATCAGCGAGTCTGATTTATTGTAAAAAACAAAGCATAATACATACACACATCAATTAGACATAGTTACATATGACTGAAAAATACACATACATATACATATGCACATCTTTTTTATCACAGTATCACTTACATATTATATTAGTATAACTATTTACATAACAATAAACGCAAAACATTGCACTGCACACTTTTATTAGACGTCACTCTCTTCGCCCATCTGATTTATTATTTTGTATTGCCGTCCGGTACGCACAATTTATATTGGCAACGTCCTCTTTAAAGTTCATCGCGTCCCTTTCCTCTCCTGTATTCGCAGACTCTCCAAAGTTAATCTTGTTTTTTCTCGTTTTTCTGTTTTTCTACGTCCAAAATTATGGTGTTCTCAAAATTTGCTGTGTGTTCGCTATTCGTCAAATGTTGTGCAAGTCCTGTTGTTGACTTCTTAATTTTCGCGTCTGTTTGGTGTTCACTAATTCTTACTCGTTTAGTCCTGCCTATATATACTTTGTTGCAGTTTTCGTTGACTTTACCTTTGCATTGGATCTGATAGACCACGTTGTTGCTTGTTTATTTCGTTTGCTATGTTCTTGTTTTGAATATTTCTGTGCAGTGTTCTGCTGTCGGTTAGGCCTTGTATGTATGTGACTCCTGTAAATCTTCTGTTTTCGCTTCTGTTTATAGACTTATTGTTGTTGTAATTGTTGTTGCCATTATCATCTCAATACTTTTATTTGGGTACCCGTTCTTATGCAGTATGTTTGTTATTTTCCGCTTGTTACTTTTTCTGAACTCCTGTTCACCTAAGGAATAGATTTTGTTGATCAGGTTTGTTGCCGTATTTTTCTTTAGTGCCCATGGATGGTTCGAGTGGTAATTTATCATTCTCGAAGATGCTATAGATTTCGAGTACCAATTTGTTATTATTTTATTGTTTGATTGGTGGATTTCCAAATCTAAGAAGGCTAGTTTGTTGCCCTCTTCTAACTCAGTGGTGAATTTGATTTTATAGTGTGGGGAATTTAACACTTTTAAAATATCTTCTACGTCATTTCTTTTTACGATCGCGAATATATCATCTACATACTTATTGATGTATTTGATACATATGTCCTTAGATTTCAATTCAGCGACGCTGTCGTCAAGTATTTTATCTAGAAAAGTTTCAGCTACAGTGAGCGATAACGGGTTGCCCAACGGCATTCCGTGTATTTGTTGGTAATATACTCCGTCATATAAAAAATAGTTATTGTCGCATAGACAGAATTCTAACATCGTTAAGAACTGCTTTCTTGTGAGAGTGGTATATCTTTCTAATAGAGTCCATTGTTGCATTATCGTTCGGATTCCCATTTGCATCGGTAAATTTGTAAATAATGATACCACATGAAATGAAATGAGAACCTCGTCTTCTTCAAGCGTCATGGTTCTTAAGTTTTCTTTTAGTTGGAATGAGTTATGTATATAGTATTGGTCTGAGACAATTTTTTTTAAGAGTTTGTCCAATGAACTTTCCTCGTGCTTTTTTATTTTCTAAGTGCTGCGAATAAAACTTCAAACTTAAATTTAAGACATTTATAACAAAAATTTTATGAAGAAAATACCCGCTACATTCTCCCGAATATAAACTTGGACGCACCATTAAAGCAACTTTTGTATATTTTTCTTCAGTGTATTCAATGTTTATTATGTGTTCCAGAATTCAGACTTTGTGTAAACTTGGATGCAACATTAAAACAACTTTTGTCTATTCTTCTTTAGTGTATTCAATGTTTATTATGTGTTCCAGAATTCAGACTTTGTGTAAAAATTATGAAAATTCTGAAAAATTTCAGCAAAATTTGTAACTTTTTAATCAGCTAAAATGGCATGTCCCAGTTTATATGTGTTTGGGTCACTCGCTTAAAACAAAAAACATTGAAATCGGCTCACTATCTGAATAGC
Source organism: Rhagoletis zephyria (assembly GCF_001687245.7). Lineage (NCBI taxonomy): Eukaryota > Metazoa > Arthropoda > Insecta > Diptera > Tephritidae > Rhagoletis > Rhagoletis zephyria. The sequence goes on along the minus strand of NW_016168057.1, from coordinate 4,084 downwards.
TTTCGGGTTAGAAAAATTGGCTTTCAATTTTATATAACAAAGTCCGACATGAAATTTTTCTCCGAGATAAGGCTAGCCATTTCTAATAGATTTTGGATCACTAAATTTGTAAAAGAAGAAATTTATATATTTGAATTTTAATACAAGAAGGTGAATAGCAAATAGCAAAATCGGCTAAAAGGGCAATTTTTTTTTTTTTTTAACGGCTAGCTAATCGGCTGCCGGCTAAAACGAATTTTCTCCGGCTGTTTCCGCAAACGCTATGCGAGCTGATGCAGCGAACGCTTCGGGACGTATCCAAGTGCTCTACCCGCTGTGGCCTGAGCGTCAGCTCAAGCAAAGCGGAGTTCGTCCTCTTCACGAGAAGGTATAAAATGCCTTCCGTCACCCCACCCGAGCTAAACGGCGTCTGGTTAGGTCTCTCTACAAAAGCCAAATTTCTTGGCGTTATCTTAGATAAAAAGCTGAGCTGGAAGGATAATATGATTCGTCGTTATGAGAAGGCTTCCGTTGCCCTCTATACTTGTAAAAGGGCCATAGGCAAGAGATGGGGCGTCAGTCCCCGTATCTGTCGATGGATATTTATAGCAGTCGTCAGACCAATCCTCCTGTATGGAGTGATCGTGTGGTGGCCTGCGTTAGATAAAGAGGTCAACCTCAGGCTTCTCACCAAGGTGCAAAGGTCCAGTATGATCTGCGTAAGCGGAGCGCTCAGAACCACGCCAAACGATGCTCTGTACGCTATTTTGGATCTTCTGCCACTGGATTTGGTAGGAAAGCAGATGGCAGCACTCGCATCCCAATGGCAACCTGTAGCCCAGGGACACTCTTGTATATTAAATGAATTTTGATTCATTCCGAACAGCACAGACCGCTGTGCTTCGATATCGTTTCCGGAAAGCAACTTTAGCACCAGAATTCCAAGCTGCGAGGAGTGGAAAGAAGATTTCAACACTCCATCCGATAGCATTGACATCTTTACAGATGGTTCAAAACTCGACGGCAAGGTAGAAGGCGACGTTTTCTCACGAAACGCTCCTCTAAAAATCTCTTTTAGGTTACCGGACTACTGCAGCGTATTCCAAGCTGAAGTTTCAGCTATCATGGAAGCTGTTGAGAAGCTTGGAACAGAAATGATGGGAGGGGACATCTTCATTTTTGGTGATAGCCAGGCAGCAATCAAAGCTCTGAGCTCCTTCACGTTTCACTCAAAGACTGCGCTGGACTGCCGCCTATCTTTATAGGAGACAGCCAAGCAGAACAGACTTCACCTCACTTGGGTCCCTGGTCATAGGGACTTAGAGGGAACCTGCTTAATAGGTAAACATACAAAAAAGCTTGGGGGCCTTTTCGTAGATGTTGCAGAAGCTGCAAGGACGACGAAGAGGAAAAAACAGTCTTGCATCTCTTGTGTAAATGCCCTGCAATGTGCAGAAGCAGGCTGCGTCATCTGGGTTGACCATTCCTGGCCGACCTTAGGGATACCGATATTTTTTCTTTTACTTGGCCGCTTAGGATCCATTCGAGGTGATATTTAGGGCTAATAGGGTATTAGAGATTTTTTCAATGCCTTCTAGGATTATTTGGGGTATTAGGTCGATGCCTAATAGGATATCAATTTACGCGGGGTGTGACAGTTGGGATCCGCTAATTTGAGGTGGCCGAATTTTTGACGATCTTCGTCGTTTATTTTATAGCTTGGAAGCATATTTGTTAGTTGCGGCAGAACTATAGCTTGTGCTTCTATTCTTACATCCGCATTGGGGGAAATCAGGGTTATTGAGCAGATTTTGTTAGAGTTTTGTATTACTCTTCCACCCATTCCCGAAATTTCAAAGTTTGAGTTTGTGGTTAAGAGTTTTAATCGGTTTTGTGCTTTTGATGAGATAAACGATCTTTGTGAGCCTTGATCGATTAGAGCTCTAAGCTTAAATAATTCTCATCGATGTTCAATCGAGACAATCGCGGTTGGCAGTAAAATTTTGCTTTCATTTTCAGAACGAAGCGCTTGTATATTAGCTGTTTTTGAACAGCATGGTTTTTCGGTTTCGCTTTCGAGATTTCCGGGGTTTTCGGGTCTAGCTGTTGCCACTAGCCCTGTGGCTCTTTGAGAGTTAGAGCTATTTTGGGGAGTAAAATTATTAATATGGAGCATCGAGTGGTGCCTCTTTTGGCAGTATACACAATTGAATTTACTTTAACAGTCGGTTTGCATGCAATTTGTGCAAAGTCTATTGTTTCTGACGACATTATACCTTTCGGTCGTCGTAAGTTTTTTAAACTTCTCGCAAGATCTTAATGGGTGACCTCCTTTACAAAATTCGCATGACGTAAGTTTGTTTTCATTCATAAATGTTTGCGATCTATTGAAGCTTCTATTATGTGAATTGTGATTACTGGCTTGGGGTTTTATGAAGCTTCTATGTAGATCATTCTGTGTATTTTTTGCTTTTTTAATTTTGGTATCTACCCTCTCTGCGATTTCGTACTGGGTAGTTAGAAAACCTTTCATTTATTTGTTGCCACGTCGGGCATTTTTTACGGGATGAGAGCGATTGCTCCCATAAAAATAATGATTTTTCTGGTAAAGTCACGGCGCAAATATTTCCCAGAATAGCGTCCCAGTTATCGTGGATAAAACTGATAGATAGTTTGAGACAGTGGACTGCAATTTAATAAACTCTTCACTCGTTTCTTTTTGAATTTTCGGTAGATTCATTAAAATCGTTACTTGTTTATCAACCAGTACTCCTTCATTTTCGTACATATCTTTCTTTTGATGCTTCCCAAGCCAGATTGTGACAATTTTGGGTGATTTATGTATACGGCTGTAAACATGTCCCGGAAGGATGGCCATTGTTCATAACCCCTATAGAAAGTTTCTGTGTCACATTCTGGCACTTTGAGATATATGCCTGAGCTTTGCTCTTGATTTTGGCTTACTTCTACTCTCGGGGGTGGAGTAGGTGCGCTAACTGGGGTTAATAACTTAAGCTGATAGGAGATTATTGCTTTTGTCTCTTCATATTGGTCAAGGCAGTTTTCGTATTTAGCGGCAGCCGAAGCTTTGATATTCTCAGGTAAATCGGAATCATCGGTTTCGTTAATTGTGTCATATGCCGCTTGAAGGCGCGCCCAAAAGTTGTCAAGGTTGTGGTTTTTTTATTTCCAGAACCGATGCAGAATTATNTATTCTCAGGTAAATCGGAATCATCGGTTTCGTTAATTGTGTCATATGCCGCTTGAAGGCGCGCCCAAAAGTTGTCAAGGTTGTGGTTTTTTTATTTCCAGAACCGATGCAGAATTATCTTCTATTGGGGCTGAGGAGAATTTAGTGCAGTATTTAATCAAACTGTCACTATCCGAAATGAATCTTGCGCCTAAGAAATCTTTTGCTTTTTTCTGTTTTCGCCCTGCTTCAAGCGTGTAGCTTCTGCAGGTGTGCCTTGAGGTTTGTCCTCATCAACGATTGTTGGTACTTTTAAAGTGATTGGGGTTTTGCCTACTGGCTCCTTTACTGGAGTTTTATCAGAAGGCATTTATGTGTGCGAGAATATAAAGATTTTTTTTATTTTAATATCCGCGAATAATATAAGTAAGTATGTGCCCGTACAGTCGATCGAACCGCGATATTCTCTTTCGAGTTTTATTATTTACGTATGTACGTATATATGTATATAAATATATATATTTTTTTGATTAATATTAATTTTAGTATTTGTTTTCGATTGGGTATTTATTTTTGAATAAACAAGTTTTCTTTAAATTATCTCAATTTGAGTCTTTAATTTGAGTATTTTAATTTTACCGCGGTACTTAATATTTTTCCTTTACGTGTGCCGTACAAGGTATATGCCCTACTGGGTTAGTAGGTATTTGAGTATATACATATGTATGCAATGATACAAAATATTCACATATGTTAAGCGAGGGCGGCTAATACTGGTTAGTGTGTATGTCTATATGTTTTGGCGAAGGACGGGAGAATGAGATAATTTATGATTGCAATTTCGTGGCTTTGTTTCGATGTATGCCCTTTTGTATACAGGGTGTCCCAGAAGTAACGTGCCAAACTTTAGGGGAA
>NW_016168056.1:0-20074 GCF_001687245.7 Rhagoletis zephyria | reverse complement strand
AATGGCAGTCAAAAGTTTTCCACTTCTGCGCACGGAACCATCCTCGATTCGCATACTATTGTTTAAATAAACATGTAATTTTTAACAATAAACAAAACCGACTTCAATTCTCAGGTAAAACTTTAAGATTACCGTTCATTTGTGCAAGATCCAATAATCAGAATTAAACCAAATTAGGATGGGCCCACCTCTGAGATACCACCTTTCCTTTAAAAAAGAATTATCGAAATCGGTTATGCGGTAACATACAGTATCGGTCATATCTATAGCACGCCATTTCAAAGTGATATTGTGTGCCACTTATGTTTAATTATTAATTTTTAAGAATTTTCAAATAAAATATAGTTCATTCTCAGACAAACCCGATACAAACCCAAGCTTAATAATTTGTAGAAAGCTTCAAAAAAGTGCAACAAATTTTCACATAAATTTCAAACTTTTTTCTCGGAAGTGTTAGAATTTTTTTGAGTACACAGTTTGTTATCCCCTTAAATTTTAGTCTAATAATGTGCAAATTTGAAGTGGCTACGAGTTACCGTTTATTTTTTAGAATTTTTTTTGTCGCATTGGCTTCCATATAATGAATAAGCTCAATTTATTTGTATATGGAAGAAATCCGCAACACCTTTGGCAAAAAAATTCTAAAAAATCAACGGTAACCTTTAGCCACTTGAAAATTGCACATTATCAGACTAAAATTGAAGGGGCTAAAAAACTGTGTACTCAAAAAAATTCTGTCACTTCCGAGAAAAAAGTTTGAAATTTATGTGAAAATTTGTTGCACTTTTTTGTAGTTTTCTACAAGTTGTTACACTTGGGTTTATATGGGGTTTGTCTGAGAATGAACTGTATTTTAATTGAAAATTCTTAAAAATGAATAAATAAACATAAGTGACACACAATATCACTTTGAAATGGCGTGCTATAGATATGACCGATACTGTATATACATAAAAAAATATTCCGACGAACAGATAACCTCTTCCTTTTTTTGAAGTTGATAAATAATGAAAAAATTACGATTTTTACGGTGTAAAGACGAAGTTGCATTTTAAAATTTGCATGCAATTAAGGTAACTGACAAATTTGTATTTTAACTCTTCAGTATGTTCATAATAAACTTTATGCAATATAAATTCCAATTGTTACAACAACAAGTAATTTTTAAGCAAAAACACAATCGACTTCAATTCTCATATGAAAATTTAGAAGTACCGTGAATTTCTTCATGATTCAGTGATTGGATCTAAACCAAATTAGTATGGGACCTCCCCTGAGGCACCAGAAAAATAATATATATATATAAATATATTATCACAGTAAAGGAAAAAGAAAAAAAAATAGAATAAAAATTCATCTGATCAAAAGATGATTGTACCTAAAATTTAGTGATTGTACCTAATGTACCTTTAGGTCAGCAAACGTCGGAAAAAGGTACAATTGTACCTACTTTTTCATCCCTGATTCCTATAGCAAAAATTTGCAAACTTCTCTCCAAGAAAACTATCACCTTGCGCTCTCAGTTTTTGAGTGATGGTTAATTTTTTCGGATAATTCGTGCAAATTTTTTTCGCGACGATCAGAATTAAGAGCATGTCAGACGTGGCAATGCAATATATTTCGAAAAGGCCATCAGAAATTTCAGAAATCAGTTGCATGTTCAGTCACACTTTATTTGTAAAGTGTGTTTCGAAAGAGGTTTTGAAACTTACTTCGAAATGTGACAGAAAGGTCTTTCTGACTGTTCACACATCGAAATAAAATTTCTCTTTCTCAATTTGACATCGATTTGCGTGTAAAAGTTGGAAATATTGCCAACACGATATTACACGATCAATATTACGTTCAATTAGGTCGAGTTCCGAATCATCGATGCAACAGAACAAAGTGAAAAATGTATTGAATCACAATACTGTTCATCGCTGATAACTAAGCCGAGAATATGGCAAGGCTGAGAACATTGCTGGCTATTTCAAGTATAGTATTTTCTCTTCTGGAGTTATCGTAGGATAATCACTTCTCCCCAATCACAATGCGTTTGAATCCTCTCTCGGTTTTAGTTCATTAGGAAAATGGACCCAACCTTTTTTATGAACTTTATTAGCTTAGCATGAATTTCTTTGCTTTAAAACATCTGGCACTACATATACATAACAGAACATCGCATTTCAAATAGGTCTAAGTGTAACTATGTAGCTCTCGAGAACCATTATTCAGTGTATGTTTTCTATTAAGAAAATGTGCTTGTTATTTGTTTCTTTCATTGCTTTCGCTTGTGGGCGGCCTTCTTTCTGTAACTTTTGCACAACAGCGCAACAAAGTCTCCCGACTGCATTATGCATCCATCGTTCCATGTGAATTGGCTTGGTTGGTTGTAAATGTTTTCTATATGCGGCTATGGTTGGTTGTTGCCTCCTTTCTCGGACATTGAGGTCGCGTCTGTCAGAAAGTTTACATACGAATATACTCAAGTAAAATGGATACCTTTGTATGATTAAATGTGTTGCTGCACACATTCCCCATTATTTTCTGAGTATGCTGTCGCAGCATACCGCGATCCGTTTACCCTTCCATTTTTGGTGTGGCTGTCTGATTGTGCCTGCCAGCCTGTTTGTAATTTTTCCAAGCATTTCACATTTATTTGAACAAGTCTTACCCCTTTCAAGTCTTTCTATTTATTTTTGTATTTGTTTTAATGTGAATTGCTGTTGTTGTAGCTGTAGCAACACATCCAGCCGCATCCTCCCAGCTATGCTGCGAACGATTCAAGGTACTACATCAGAGTGTACACTTGCTGCACACTACTGCCGTTGCCGATTGTCTTTCCCGTTTTCCCAGTTGTTCCTGCTTGCCTGACTGCCTGCCTGCCTGCTTGCTTGCCAGTCCGACTGCTTTGCCTGTCCGTCGTTGCATTCCTGCCGTCATTTCCCATTCGAGTGTCCGTAGCAACGTTGCCACATTTCGCTTCATTGTCCGTCCGTTGGCATTCATCGTCGCAATAGACATCGTCGTCGGCGTATCAGTTGTTTTGTTATCGTGCGGCGCTGCTTTCCTCCTGCTCCTTTTCCTTTTGCCACGTTTTGTCTGCTGCCTTGGTTTTTTGTTTTACCTTCAATCGACTCTGTGCCTTCTTCGTCCCTGGTCAACTTACTCAGCCAGTTAATAGCGCTTTTCTGTGTAGTATATCGCATGCCGCACCGGCTTGTTTGTCCCATCGCGTCTCCACATCAGTCCCGTCCGGCTTTATCGTCATCGCAACATGTCATTATTTAAACATGTGGCCCGGCAACATTTTTCTCTTTTCCTTACTATTATTTTATTCCGTTCTGTTTGTTCTTCTGAATCTTGTATTTGCTTTTTATGTACTCACTTTTGTTGTTGTTGTTACTGTTATTGCTGCTGCTGCCACTTCGGGCGTTCAATTTTGTTGTGCCTCGTTTTTATGTTGCTGTGCTATCATTAAATTGTATGTTTTCGCCGCCATATACCCGTTTATACATACATATGTATGTATGTCGGTACATTCATGCATATCCGTATATAAGCACATGAGTACGATTATCTACAGGCATACATAAATACGTTTAAATATGCATGCTCATTTATGTATGCGCACATCTGTATGGAGGTTTGTATGTATCTGTGTCGCTTCGCCAGCGTATAAGCATACTCGTTGTTCTGAAAGTTTATGCGCCTACTTCACTCTGTTGCTGCCGTTGTCTGTTGGTAGTCAAGTTGTGAAATGTGGCAACATAGGCTTGACGCCAATTGCCTGACTGACTGCTTGCCTGACTGACTGCTTGCCTGGCTGGCAGCATGGGTCGCTTACACATACGCATNTCTGTGTCGCTTCGCCAGCGTATAAGCATACTCGTTGTTCTGAAAGTTTATGCGCCTACTTCACTCTGTTGCTGCCGTTGTCTGTTGGTAGTCAAGTTGTGAAATGTGGCAACATAGGCTTGACGCCGATTGCCTGACTGACTGCTTGCCTGGCTGGCAGCATGGGTCGCTTGCACATACGCATATACATACATATACAAATGCTTATACCCACATCGCTATATATTCATATATATTCAAGTGTGCATGAATGTTCGCTTGTGCAGCACTCGTTTACGTTCAACCGTTTTTCATCTTATACCACTCGTCGTCTTGCTATCATTATCATTTCAACTAGCGCGCACTGAGTGTTGGCCGCAGAAACTTGGCAACGTTGGGCTTTGATATTTTGATTTCATTTAATTTTTTGTTGCTTTTGTCTTGTTTGGCTTGCGCTGCTGTTGTTTTTGTGATAGCCATTTGTCTTTTTTTTATTGAAATAAAATTTTTGTTCGCATTTTTTATTCTGTATTTAGATTTGATTTGTTTCATTTTATTTTTTATTTGTGTATTTTTGGCACATTTGTTTAATTACGATGTAGTCGTTCGACACACATTGCAGTTGAGCTTTTGTTGCTATTGTTTATGGCTCAAGTGTTGCTGTTTGTTGTTTCTGTTTTGGTTCGTGCAGCAACTGTTGCCCCCACACAAACTCTAAAAAATTTAGTCGCCTTTTTTTCGATTTGCTTTTGTTTCCTTGCTTGTCTTATAATGGTATTTTAATTAAATTCCATTTGCTTCCTTCCTTTGCCAAAGCAATTTCATTGGATTCTGAAGAAAGCTAAGTACTAGGTATATACTAAATATTTACATTTTGTACTTTGCGCTTTTATTCACTTCTTTACTTTCATTGACATAAAATAGAATTTGCTGTGTAAATTGTATGTACTTTGTACGTAAATAAATTAGTAAAATTTGTTGCAGGCGTAGGATACACATGTGAATGGGTTTTTTTTTAAATTTAATTCGGTCTGCCTCTTTATAATTAAGCGATCGCAAATAGTAGTTTGGAAAAAGTTGAACTTGAATTAAAAATTTCGTTAGTGGTAAGGACGACGTCACTATAGGTTTGTTCATGTAAAAATTATCCAGTAACTTGCCACCAACTCTTCAATAACTTAATTTCTGATAATTTGCTGTCATAGAGAAAAAATATCCAAAATAACGTGAACGCAAAACCAGTAACAATTTGCAAGTTTCTTGAACAGCTGATAAATTTGTAAACAAGTATTTCATGTCCTATTTTACATTTAAATAAGTTTATTTTATCAATTTCAATTATAAAGACCCCGTAAATAATTTCCTCGATTAGTTTCAATCACAGTATATACAGTAATAAACCTTTTTGAGTACTCCTCGGGGGTAACATCTGATCAGGGTTGATAATGAGAAAGAACATGAATTTTTATGATTCAGAGTTGCATACAAAATTACTGTGGTATGAAAGGGAGCAACAACCGTACGATGTTAGAGTGGCACATGTAATTTTGCAAAAAAGCACTTTTCTTATAATTTTAATAGATAATTGCTATTTATTTTCCAATATTGAGATATCCAGCTTGTAGCCAGAGGCAGTGGCATGTGAGGCTCACTAAAATTTACTCATCATGTTGAAGCAGCTCCAGGCAATGGGCAATTGAATGTGCCGGCTGAACTTATGACCACCATAACCAACGGAGTCTCCAAGCAAAAGCGTGTCCTGAATTTATACGGTAGCAATTCAAAGCATTAACTATATAAAAAATCATTTACAGTCTACTAGAAAATTGCCTTATTTTACGACCTTTACTTTTTTACAAGTTCTAATATATGACCAAGGCGTGTAGAGCTGCTGATACAAACATACATTCAGGCTTATAAGCCTGTAAATATATACTTTTCTACATTTATTTTGAAATAGTATGCACCAACGGATTAAAAATAGTAAATAATTAGTACCATTTCTGCTACCGTAAAATGCGTGACCGGAATAGGACTGACGAAAAATTGAGGTTAAGTTACTGACAACACCTTGTTATTATTACACCATGGTTTTACGTACGTCGTACGAAGAAAAAAAGCGTTTTTTTTATGCTAACGTTTTCGAGATACGTATAGGCAAAAGACTGTTTTCTAGGTCTTTTGCAGTTATTGCCAAAAAAACTCCAGAAAAGCGTATACAACACATCTGCTTTGGACATCTTTCCAAATATATATTTAGCCTCATTGCGTTGATATATTTTTTGGATCAATTGGAATAGTACTTTTTGAGTTTCAGGCGTTTAAATTCGAAAGATAAGGAAATTTTCAAGCTTTTTCGAAAATTGTTAATTTTTATTCATTCCTTTCATTTGATAAACTTTGTAAAAAAAAATAGAAATTAAAAAAGTTAGGACGAAGGACAATTTAATAACGAAAATGTGAAGCAAAAGGCCCAATTTCAGATAGCCTATTTAAGTAGAGATTGTTGATGTAGGTGCGGCTGCAAACGGCCGTCCGTCTTGGAGCAAGCGTCTCATTTTATAAACCATGTATTCGGTTGATAAACCACCCCCTTCCAACAATGGGTTGTGCGCTGGGTTTAGGATCTACCACATAAAACTCCCTTCCAGTGAATAAAGAAAATAAGGCCTCGGATGAGACCTCGCCAGGGTTGCAAATTATTCAAGTTGTTTGTCTTTGTATAAAAATTATCCAATTTCGTAACTTCGTAAATCAGTCTTCAAATCGGTCAAATCACTGAAGACTTCGAAAAATGATCAATTCATAACTTTTAGTGTTTTTCCCTAAATTTCGAAAAACGTTCAAAGAACATGCCGCAATACTTCCTGCTTGTTTTCATTTTTTTGCCCTTTTTACATTAGTTCCCTTTTCCTCTATAAAGTACGAAATTAATTTAAAATTTTCTGTGCTGTGGCAGAAAGCTTAGGATCTTAATATTAATCAGCATATTTTAAACCTTTTGGCGGTAAATTTTACGCTGTTACAGCAATAATATTTTTTTGTCAAATGAGCACTTTTTTAAGGCGTCCAATAAATTCATATGCATATCGTTTTTTGTTTATTATTGGACTGACTCAAATTACTTAACATATTTAATCAGGCTTGGTTTATTTTTATTTGTTTTTATTTTTTGCACAATAAGTGCTGTAATATCTTTTTAGTTTTTTTCTACTTTTTACTTTATCTGAAGTTCACAAGTTCAATTTGCATAGGCAAGTGAATTGAAAAAAGCTTACTGGCTGGCTAATTAGAGACGCCATAAAAATGAAAAAAAAAAAAAAACAGAAACAGAAACAAATGAAACATAAAAAATGTTTGTGAAAAAAAAAAAAATGAAATTGAACACTTGCCAATTAAATTAATTTGCCTCGGCATTTCTCAGTGTTTTGTTTTTTTTTTTTGGTTTTTTTTTTGCCGCCAGGCTGAAAATTGTCAACGTTGCGGTACGTTTTGCGTTTACAATTACAGTTTCGGTTTCGCTTCAATTCAATCCAATTTAATTTCACATTCAATGCAGTTCAGCTGACTTGAGTTGAGTTTGATTCAACACTCGCTTGGCGCTTCACAGACAAATATGTACAGATATGTACGTATGTACATTGGCATATATACATATATACTTACGTATCTAATTGCTACTGTTACTTTTGCAGATACGAAATTGTCGTCAAGTGTTTGCTAAAGCATCCCCATGTGCAGGCAGTCGCCGCAGCACTCGTTCTGTGATGTTGCATAAATTTACAATACATAATACATTTTGTCACCCATTCTTTGTCCAATCAAGCAAACCAAGTCGGTAACTAACCAACCTCGTCTCTAATCCGGTCAGACTGTTGCGGTGTGTAATGCGAGCAGCGCCGCAGCCTGAACGCCTGAACGCAAAAATTAATTTTTTTGTTGAAGGTGTTTCACGTTTTTTCCATACAAAAGTATGTTCGACAATTTTCTTTTATATGGAGGACACTGCCAGCAAAAAAAAATTGCCAAAAATTAACGGGATTTTATAGCAGCTTGAAACTTCTAAAATTAAATGGTCTACAAAACTGCATATCAAAATTCTGATTAAAAAGTTTGAAATTTTGGTGAAAATAAGGTTTTTTTTTTTTAATAAACAAAAGACAAATGTCAAATGCCAAAACCGGTAAAAATAACGCAATTCTTTTAAAAGTGTCGGTGTTCATTTGAAATTTTGTATGTAAATAACATGCAAAAAAATTTATTTTAATTTAAAATGCTATAACTTTTAAACCGTTAAAAGAGGTTAGAAAAAAGGGATATACGTTTTTTCTGGGCATATTCTTGTAGGGCATTAAATTCTCTAAAAAATGGCCCTAAAGTTGATTGTCTTAGAGACGATAAAGAGTATTAAATATGTTAATGATATTACTGAACGAGATATAGCGTTGATACAAAATTATAGTCAAACTTTGACGAAATACGAAGAATAAGCAATTTCTTAATACAACGGCAATTAAATAATTTAAAAAGAAATATTCTAAACTTGTTAATATGTGGCGGTCTTATAATTATGCAACACAGTGTACTATTAAATTCTTTGAATTGTGTTTAGAGTAACTTTGGATTGTTAATTTATTCGTTATTTATGTGTTAAAATAAATATAAATTTTTTTTTGTGTTTTCAATGTGGAGAATTTATCATGGAATATTAAAAAATTCTGGTCACCTTATGTAACGTCCAAGTTAGTTGAAAATATTTTCCCTATATTCCGCCTGCAGCATGGGGGAGAGACTACAGGACTGATGAATCGGTAGCTACCTGATAAACTGGTTGGTTGGGAGCAAGTTGGCAAATTCAGCGGAAATTGCACAAGGAAATGGTGCAACGGAAATGGCTGAGACGGAAACAAGTGCTTCTTGAATGTATGGGTGCTTTCCAAAACGTCAAAATACAAAGCATCCGTCTCTTTTATTTCTAAACCGCACTAGAAGAATAAGTATAACTTGCGCAACCTAATTTAAAATTGGCCTCTAACCGTGGTTGCGCATATTTGGCATTACAATCTGCTGAAGTTTAGAAATAAAATAGATTGATGCTTTGTATTTTGACGTTTTGGAATGCACCCTATGTTGTTAATTTAACAAAAAGTTGCTAATATAAGGTCAAAGAATAACACTTGGAAAAAGATCAATACAAGAATGAAAGCGTACATACCCTGTAGTACGGGGGAGCGACTACAGGACTGCTGAATCGGTAGCTACGTGATAAACTCCGTCAATTACCGATCGACTACTTGCAGAATATTTCATCGATTACTTTTTCAGGCATCTCTCTGCACTACCGGGAGTTACTAAAGTAGTCACTTGCGTGATTTATGGGCGCCCTCTGTCGTAGTATAGTATTCTGCTTACGACTGGTTCTACTCTGCACTACTATGTGCACTACCACGGGTTAATAGAGTAGCTACTTACCAAGGAGTCGGTGCAGTAGCGGTTCAAAAGTAGCGATTGACTCCAGCAGTACTGGAGGGTATATTTTAAGGCCCGTCCACATACAACTTTGGCGTTACTGACGAACGAAGCACGCGAAAAGTTGGAAGTTGGCCATTTTCTCCTTTGTGTTGGCATTAGCGTTGCAAAATTTTGGCTATGTGGATGACTGCATTTGAATGTATGTATGAGATAGGGCGTTTCGATCTGGCAGCCCAGATAGGTCAATATTCCACTCAGGTATCGAGTTGAGTTATTGAAATAATTTCAATGATAATACAAATCTTGCAAAAACTTGAAACTCTCTGCACGTGAAATTTCGGTAATAATTGCTACAGTCGAATTATATTTTTGCGGTGCAACGACGCACTGTTGCTCCTTTGCCAAAGTGCCAGGCCACTTGCTCAATTTGGTGAATATCTATATTGGGCCTCATTCATAAAAGGTGAGCCTAAGCTCAGACTCAACTTTTGCACTTAAGTTCAAGAATTTGTACTGAACATCGAGTCGGAGCTTAAGCTCACTTTTTATGCATGAGGTCTAATGTTCTAAGAGTACTGAGTAACAATATGTTATCGTGTCGATATTCCTGTCTCTATCTGTGTTTAATATTGTTAATTAATGGGGGTTTCTTCTCAATAAAAAAAAAAATGCCTTTTCATTGCCCTCTTTTTAGTATTCGTGCGAAAGAAACAGTCAAAAGTGAACTTCGAATATTGTTTTGTGTTGTATTTTAGAAACTAGGTTGTTGCGCAACTTTTACCGTATGGTTCTATTTTTGAAAGGCAATATACATACGTATAAGTTACTAACCTTATGGTTGCATGGGCAAGCTTTCAGGAAATTTTGAGGCATTCAGTTTACAAATACAATTGCTAATTTTCAAAATCAATATCAGCTTGTACTAAATTCTTCTTTCGAGACGCTAAACAATTTTGCTTAAATTTTGACAAGATAGTATGCATTTGTTTTGTTTCCATGTTGATGACGACATGTTGAATGCAAAGTGGTCCATCAAATAGCGCGTAAATTTATATGAAAATTCACTACAAACAAATTCATCCTGAATCTATTACAGTATGTACTCGCCTTTAAAGCTATTTATCGTGGAATTTTATGTTAACACATAAAATAAATAACGAAATATGTGTAGGCATCTGCTAAAAATATTATGATCATCTCAAAAAGAAGGCATTTAACGAATGGAGAACAAATAAAATTATCTGCTAATGTAAATACACAAAGATGAATATGTACATCGGCGATGGGAGTTTACTGTACGAGTGCTTTTCGTCTATATTAACATTCCTTTTTTCATAAAAATTTTTCTCGCGCTTCAAGGGAACAGTTGTGCATACATATGTGTTAATTAAGTATTTTACACAAATATTTGGTATTGGGGCTTTATTAATTAGGACAAACTTTAATAAAACTCTAAAATGTACCTTAAATTTATTTCCCTCGTCAGTTTTATATTTACTAAATACTGAACGTTTTTTTTCAATCTTCCCTTTGATTTCCAGTTATTTGCGAAATTTTCCATTACGTCATATAAAAATCTCCAGCTTCTTCCATTGCCCTTATATTTGCGGTTTAAGTGCGTCAGATACTTTTTTGCTCCTGAGCCATGCTGCTGTTGCTAGCTGTAAAAACGTGTTACGTATNTATTTGCGGTTTAAGTGCGTCAGATACTTTTTTGCTCCTGAGCCATGCTGTTGCTAGCTGTAAAAACGTGTTACGTACACTGTTTGCACGGATTTCACAACATTTTTCAAACCGCCATCAGCAGCTATGCATATCTACTTCCTTGCACGTCAGCTAACATTTTTATGCGTCTTTTCTGGCTTGTTTTAAATTTCTTCTTCAACTTCCTTATCAAACTTTTCCACCCACTAACCTTGGCATATGCAAATATGTATGTAGTATGTGCTGTCAAACAATCAGTTGTGTACAAAAAAAAAAAAAAAAAAATGCAAAGGCAACCGAGTGGCGATAATAATGGGTGGTTTTGTCTGTCTCTAGTGCGATGCAAGTGCGACGTTTCGATCTAGTAGTGCGTTTCAGAAAAAACACATTGTATGTAGATCACGTGAAATGCAGAATTTTTATATTGCTTCTTTTTTGTTTTCATTTTCTTGGAGCAAATCTACTCACAAGCGGATATAGAAAATTGCATTCGAATTCAGAATGTTTAATACTTGCAGACATAATTTTTTTTTCTGTTTATGTAAGTAGGTATGTCTGATTGTATGTATGCTTTTCCTGCGTAATTTCTTCACCATTTGCTAATTAGTTTATAATTTGGTTTGTTTTTATTTTTGTTTATAGATCGCATTAACTCAAACATGAAAATACACATACTATGTATGTATGTACATAAGAGTGGTCCAAAAAAACAAAATTTTCTGTGTTAGGATTGGGCCAACCTTGTCAAATGATTCCTCTAGCCGAAAGAGGTGCTGGCACAAAACTTTACGTTTAAAGGCCAGTATGCAGCTCTCAAGAAAAGCTAAAAGTCCATATAAAATGACGTACGAGAAATGGCAAAGAAATATTCTTGAGGCAGTACGCAGTTCTTAAGAAATTTGCTCCGCTTTCTACTACACTTTTCTAAAGTTTTTTTTTTTTTTTGTGAAAAAAGAGCACAAGGCAACCCATACTTGCAACAAAAATATATGCCCGTTCCATTATTTCTTGAGGAAAAAGTGTGGCAACAGGCTGGTGAAGTATCAGATGTGAAAATTCCTTGGACACACACACGAAATAATGGCAATGTTTTTCTTGACCGTTTTATTGAGAGCTGCATATAAGCTTTAAGAGATTCCATTAGAAAATTAAATTTTGGTATGTATAGATATTACAAATACCAAAATGAAGAGACTAAGCGGGTGCCCCGTTTTCTACGATAACATTTTTTCCCCCTATATAAAATTAGGGCCACTCCAATGTACATACATATCGCACGTTTACTAGTATAGTGGTGTAACTCAAAATTTACGTTTTTGGAGATTTTATTATGCAATTAATAAGCTTGATAAGTAGAATATGTTCAGTCCAACAGATAACCAAACTTCCCAATTATGGCGAAGATATGTGCCTTTCCATCCATCTTTTTGTATACCAACTGTATGAAATGATAAAACTTTGATTGCGTTTTCCCACAAAATTGAAATTTTGAAATACTTCGTTATATTATTAAATGTGCGATATATGCATATACTGAAAAAATTAAAATTGCTGAAATCGTTACAATATTATTTAGAGAGTGAGTTATCTACAATTTAACGTTGAATCGGAAAGCATATGGGTAGTCCTTAAATGTAGGAAGCAAATTTTTACATTAGATTTCCCAAGCCTCAACCCCCCTACGTCGATGCTACTATAATCGAAGATATCACATATAAATTTTGGTCCCGATTGAAGACGGTTAAGGCGTGTCGCACAGGGTCAAAGTTCATATTACCCTATGAAAACGTCGTAACCGACTCCAATCGGGGGAAAAAATGTATATATAATAACTTCGACTTTAGTAGTATCGATTTTGGGTATTAAGTGAAAAAAGTATTTTTAATTGTGAAAAAAGATTAATAATTTGCGACACGCCTTAACCGACACCAATCGGGGGAAAAAAAATTGTATATGATAACTTCGACTTTAGTAGTTCGGTTTTGAGTATTCTGAACTTTGCCCTCTGTGCGACACGCCTTAAGGGTCTTAAATCGGGTCGGGTATTACCTATTGAAGGGGTGAGACTGAAAAAATTATTAATTTGATTTTTAAGGACCACCCTTATGTACTAACTACAGTTTTGAACAGTCATAAACATATTCTGACTAGCTCACGTGAATGACAATTGCAATTATGAAATTAAAAAACTTCAATTATTGCTTTTACCTCTTAATTATCCTTTTGCTTAAAAAATTTTGTTTTAAAACTTTAAATATTATTGAGATACTGCAAATGACTAAAAATTAACAAAATTCTCTTTCTCTCTCTTTCAGATATTTTACTATATCACCGCCGAGTGTGGAGTTCCGATATGTATGGAAATCCGATTTTTAAACATTTTTTTTTCATGCATCTGATGTGCGTCCAAAAATACACACCACTAAAAATAACTAATTATTTCAGTTTAATACCAAAGAGCAACCATACTCGTATTCGTATAAAAAAGCTAATTATAAAATTCTCTGAAGTGTCGTGTGTGCGTCAAATTTTAAATTTGAAAAGAATGAACCGATTGCTTAAAAATTAAAATCACTATCCACCGACCCTCTGACGTGTGTGCGTGTCCAATGTACCATTCAATGCAAGCAGACGCCACCATTTGCGGAAATTTACGCACTTATACACTTTTCCGTCCTTTCATTACGCAATTTCCGCTTCCGTTTAATTAAATGAAATGGCATTAAAAATAGCATTTACTCGATGCAGTCAATTCATTTTGTTTTAATATTGATGAACCTAATTTTAATTTGTATTTTTTTTCTCTACAGGATGTGAGGAAATGAAATAAAATGTTTTTCTCCGCTTGAAAAAATGTTTAATGAAATAAGTATTGAAAATATTTTTGGAGAAAACTTGTGTTCTTAAAAAATTATAAAAAAGTAAACTTCAATAAAATTTAAATAAAATAATTTGCCGTTAATATAATAATAAATAAGCTGTAAAGAGTAATTTATTAAAATATATTAATTATAATAATTTCCAATTTAAGCGCAAGTGTTTTTATGTAAAAAGTTAAAATGAATTTAAAAATTCATTAATATATAAAAAATAAAATAAAAGTCAGTGGCTGAGCTTAAAGCTATTAAAATCAATATTAATTAATAAGCAAAATACATAATAAAATACAAATAATTTTCTTTAGCAGCAACATCGATTAAAAAGTGCAGTTTGAATAAAAAAAAAATATATTCTCAGAAAGTGTAAAAGATATAAATAATAAGCTTTTTGTAATATGGCATTGATTATGTACGAAGATTAAATTCGAAAAAAATCAGGGTCAAAGTCACCACACAGTCACAGTTTCTAAAAAGGTGGCAAGGTTGTAGAAGCGCATAGAAGCGAGGAAGAATTCGCTTCCTTCTTTCGTGGCTGGGGCCCTGGGCCTGACGCGTTCGTGCGTACGTGTGTGTGTGTGAGTGCGTGAATGCCTGTACAGCAGGCGGCTGTGTATTTGGCCAAGCGTTGCCAAGCGCCGTTTAATTTAAACGTGTCGTTTATTTTGGCAAATCAAAGTCTACTCAGTTCGGTGCGTTGAAGTTGAAAGCCGCGAATAAGCGCTGCCACCTTGCTACTTAGCCCCCCACATATATAATCCATCTGTGTTTGCGTGTGTTTTTGGGTGTTTGTTGCCTTCTAAATCAAATCTCTACAAACGTCAGCTGTTGTAACAACTGCCATCGGTAAGATTTTTTCACGTTCGCTGTCGCCGTGATGTGGTGTGTCTCTGATTGCGACAGCACAAGCAGCAGCACCGGCACCGGCAGCAGCAGCAGCAACAGCAGCAGGAGCAATAGTTCGGCATGAAATGGAAGCGGCTATACGCTCAGCAGTGCAGGTCGGTGGTCCACCACCAACATCAGGTGGTCAACAGCAGCAGCAGCAACACCACCACCACCAACAACAACAGCAGCAGCAACAGCGCGGTGGCAATCAGCAGCCACAGTCGCATTTGCATGATAATGGACCATCGCCTCAGCAACAACAGCAACAGCTTCAGCATCAACAACAACAGCAGCAGCATCAACAGCAGTATCACCAACAACTTAGCAACCTACCCACGCACCTTCATCCACATCACGCCCCACCGCAAACGCAGCAATCAGCTGCTCAACAGCAGCAAAATAATAGCGGCAATAACAGCGCTCAACAACAGCACCAGCAGCAGCAACAGGTCAATATGTCGGCCTATCAACAGCGCATGGCGACTGGACCGTCGCAGATTCACAGGTGAGTGGGTGGTCATTTTACTGCTTATGTACTGCTTATGTTTATGTCACCAAGTGGCGCTTTTTCCCAGACTTTTATTAGAAAGTTTCTAATTTAGATACATTTTCTGAAATTATGTTAGCGCGTGCACATCCATTAATTGTATGTTAACATACGGGATCGTCATCGGATTTCGATATGAATGCTTTACGTAGTTTATTAGTCATTATGTCCTAAATAATATCAGCCCAGTTCTGAATATTCCCAGGGAGTTTGTTTTTCGGGAATTTGTTACTCCGGAGAAAGAAGTCCTCCAATATTTAACTCCCAGGGAGTAGCATTGTTCCCGAAAATTTTGGGAGGAGGAAATTCGAACTTCGAAAGCGCTGTTTTTTGACAGCTCAACTCTGCCCAGGGAGTTTCTGTCAGGGTTGTGCGTATATAATATTTACATTATTTACAACGATTTTTGACTTGTAAATAATGTAAATATTTACAGGGTGATATTTCTGGTGTAAATAATGTATATTTGTAAAGAATTGTAAACAATTACAAGTAATGTAAACAATGTAAATATTGATACATAAATATTTGTCTCGGTGCGAACACCAACGTGTTTCAGCTAGGGTTGTGTCTGTAAAATATTTAATTATTTACAATAATTCTTTACTTCTAAAATATTGTAAATAATTGTAAACAATGTAAATAATTTACAATTTACAATTGTTTACAATATTTTACAACTATTTACAATGTTAGTGTAAAAAATGTGAAAATTTGTGTAAGTACACAACCCTGGTTTCTGTTCAGAATCGGCCTGTAAGTGTATACTGAAAATCTTGTATTTTTAAATGGAAAAATTTCCATCGTCTGAACGTCTTGTAACTTGCGGCCAGGCTAGTGCAGTAATTGAGCCTCGACACACTAGTCTTCTCAGACGGTGTAAATGTACGGTATACAGTTGTGTAAAAGGCCTTGGATTTATCGGCCACATTGGAAACGACGGGCTATGGACCACAGCTTTCAAGTTATTTTAACCTGGAACATAACAGTTATAAGTTTTATCGGAAAAACGTTGTTTCATAACAGTTATTAGATGATAAATATTTTTTTATTTCGCCGATAAGAGTAATAACCCAAGGTTTACTTTTTACGGTGCCTGATAACTGTTATGTAGGAGAAATATTTTTTCTGTCGCCAATAACAGTATATTTATTTGTTACGTTGCTTGATAACAGTTATTACCCAACGTTTGTGTTTAGGTTGTCTGGTAAAAGTTATTTTACTCCTCTTTTATTAACCGACTTCCAAAAAAGGAGGAATATTTTTTGTTTTTTTTTTTGTGTTATGTATGTTACCGCATAACTTTGGACCACGTCAACCAATTTCGATAAGTCTCATCTTGCATCAGAAAGGTAGTGTCTCAGAGGTGGTCCCATACTAATCTAGTTAAGATCCGATCGGTGGATCATGAGATATATATATATACATATATATATATATATATTTATATGAGAATTGAAGTAGTTTTTTTTGCTAAAAATTACTTGTTTTCATCTTCTTCTCCATCTCCGCTTTTGCAAATATTCTTATCCTACAACGTATATCAGACAACGTAAAAAATAAACGTTGAAAATAACTCTTATCAAACAAAGTAAAAAATAAACGTTGGACAATAAATTTTAACAAATAACGTAAAAAAGAAACGTTAGGGTTATATCTCTTATCGGTGAAATAAAAAATAATTTTCATCTAATAACTGTTATGAAACGTTTTCGTTGAATTAGAGAATTCAGGCAACGTTTTCAATTTGTAAACTCGAGATAACAGTTATTTTTGGTCCTGATTTTACACAGAGCAACACCACGACTGTGGTTGTGTCCAGATTCTGTTTCTAGCGACAGATAAGATTCTTCCTCTTCTTTTATGTCAAACTCATACAAATTAATGATGTCGCTGTTGCGTTTAAAAAAAGCATGTCGCTAACAACAAAGCGTTTAGATAATGAAGCTAACAAATTGGAAGCTGTGGCTCGTGGCCTGTCGTTTCCAATGTGTTTCAAGCTTAAGCCATATGTAGGAAAGTTGGCAAACCTTTGTCAAGTTGTTCGTCAGGGTGTAAGATATCAAAACTTTTTTGAGCCAGATTGGTCAACTTTTTGCTCTGTGTGTAGACAAGTTGGCGATCGAAAATGCGATTTAATTTTTAAAGGCGCATTAAGGTTAACATGTGCTTTTCGGTTCCTTTCGCCGTATAGCTTTAACTGATGACAGATGCGCGTGCTTGCTACAATGAACGCTAAGCAGAGAATACTTTGGTCACTAAATTAACATGCTAGCGGCAGATAAATCAAAATTTTATATCAATAATTGCATTAAAAACTATATTTCTTGTCCACATTTGATTAAAAATGGAAATTAAATCACATAATTTCGATTATTTGGACAGCTGACGAACGATGCGCGCGAAAAGTTGAGAGTTGATCATCTTTCTGCGTTGTGTTGGCGTTGGCGTTGCCCAACTTTGGTTATGTGGAGACTTTCATATAAATGCATATATTCATAGTTAGCTGTCGAAGCGACGCCAACGCCAACGCAACGCCAGAGTTGTATGTAAACGGGCGTTTAGTCTGGATTTTTTTTCCTGTAAGTTCATGAAAAGTGTCAAACAATCAGCTGATCTGCATGTGCAAACAAACACAGAAAGCGGTGTAAGCAAAGAATCTTATATTTGTTAAAAATGGAAGTAAACAACGAAAGATTTGAATATGTATAGATTTTAATAATTAGTTAGTGATATTTCAGGCAAATCAGTGTTGTATAAATGACATGTGAACAAACCGACTGACGTTTTTACAGGAAATAGTGCTTTTTGCATTCCCGTGCACTTCTGCATCTGTTTTCCTTTTACTCTAAAAAAAAAATTGTAGTTTGACAGTTTCACAGGTTTTAGTCCGAAGTTCAAACCCAATAAACATTGATGCAATATCTTAGTATTCGATTCGACCACTAATGGCGTTTTCTTTTCTCGCAAAAAATGTCATATTTGTATAAGGCAATATTATCAGAGTGCAACATTTTAAAGGTCGAGCTCGCAATATGCATGTGAAGATGCTGAGAAAAGAATACGAAAACTTCGAGAAAAGAAAACGCTTTAAGCCATTCTCCAGCAAAACGGCACCTTCGTTATCCAATGTGTTTTCCCTTCGTTATGAATTCGAAATCCAGCCATTATCGAATTGAAATTTTATTGTGAGGCAGTAGGCCTGCCGCTTTCTTTATTGCAAAGAACCCGGCTTGATAGATATTATAATGGTCTGATAGCTTAAAAGACCCCTGAATTTTCGGTTCGCTGCATTGTATTGCAGCCGTTACCTCTTCGTCCATATTAGATCCGTCTGTGCATTGCATTCCTTTTCAGCCCCGCGTCCTTACGCCAACCGTCAACCTTCTATTGTTGCTTCTAGTGACCTTTCGAAATTCAGAAGTGGATATAAAACCAGTTTTTCATGGCTTCCTCCATCCGCCTAACAATATTGGGTAGAGCTGTACCAAATGATCTGCCTTTGGTGTAGGTGTGCTGAGTTTTCAAGATTTATCTTTCTTCAAAATTTCCTTTGATGTCTACACCTATGTACCTAGTAGCCCCTCCAGAGTTTTAAGAAATTATGTAGTCATAGAAAAAGTTTTAGTTAAGTGCACCTCTATAGGTAATTTAAGGCGTAAAAATCAAAAGTGTAGCACAAATTAACGGCCCGTCAGAACGGACCCTTTCTGTCCGTTACTTAAACGCATGCGACTAGCAACTGAGCAGGATTCTGTGTTTCCAGATTGGCCACGCATGAGTTGTCGTACATTTGACGTACGAACCAGAACATTTGGATTTTTTATGGTGTTATCTCAAGACAAAGTTTGTAATGCGATAAAAGCGGTGGCGTAGATGGTAGGCAATGTTGATTGGTGCCGATATCGACGACGGTTACTGGTGTCAGTAGCGATGGAGTGAGGATCAGTGCACTGTTCGAACGACCGGCACCTTTCAGCAAGAACGTAGTTGGTCGTCCGGTGGTTTCAGATAGCGGTGGGAATAAGTGGGTAAGCACCGTTGGATGCACAGCTAGATCGTCTGATGGCACTCGACAACTATGGGATTATTGGCGATCGCCAGTGAATTCGCCGGAATTTTTTGACCACGGAGATTTATATCTTTACGTCGTTATTTCTAGAGATTACGAACATAAGACCTAGGTTCGGTCCGCGACATGAAAACATCCTTCATAAAAATCCATCTGACGTTCAGCGGTGGCGTAAAATTGTATGTTCCTCAATTTTTATGACTAAACTCAAGTCGCACATCATACATTAGATAACTGTAGAATGTATGGTTTCTGAATAAACTGGCCTGTTTTGGGGACAATAATAATCTAAACGGGACGTGTGTCAAGTTAGCACTACACTTTTCGAAATTGGAAAAGTTAACTACGGCATTAATTGTAGTGTTTTTGTTGTAAATTTGTTGTGGAAAGAAAAAATTTGTAGCTTTCGTTTTTTAAGAAAAAATGGTATGTAGTGCTAACTTGACACCATACACCTAGTCGATAGAATTGAGATATCCAATATGTTACTATGCCATTAATTGTAGCTTTTAACTTTAAAATTTGTTGTGGAAAGAAAAAATTTGTAGCTTTCGTTTTTCTGGAAAAAATTGAGTTTACCCTTTTTCGGACAAAATTTAGTATGTAGTGCTAACTTGACACCATGCACCATTGACGACAGAATTGAGATATTGAAAATGTTACAACGGCATTAATTGTAGCTTTTAGCTTTAAAAT
>NW_016168055.1:17143-20076 GCF_001687245.7 Rhagoletis zephyria | reverse complement strand
CTTTCTTTTAAATCAAAAATCATCAGCATACATACATACATACTAACGGTTGGGGTTCGTTGATTTTGCATTGGTAAAATGGTCTTAGTGGTGATGTTGATGACACTGGTTGCCTGGTTGGCTGCATTGCAGTAATATCAGTCAGCATGGTTGCAACAGTTGTTTTGCCACCCCACAACAACAAAATGCCCAACCACGAACAAGTAAGCAAGTAAGCCAGCCAGTCATGCTACATGGCGTGAGTAAATTGTCCCGTCGCAATGCCGCACAGCTTCCGTTCAAGGCTGTCCGAAATCCGAAGTAACCTTGAGCAGCTGCTGCTCGTCCAGCTTACACATGGCCACATGTTTTCTCTTTTTGTTCACTTTCGCTCTCACTCTCACTCTCACTCTCTCTCTCGTACTCAAACGCACACACACACATGCGCACAGTCTAACAGTCAGTTTGTTGTTAGGCAATTACTCTCATTATCCTTGCTGGCGAGCTTTTTCGAAGTTAGCCGAAATGTGTAAATGCAGCCTCAAATACACAAATACAGGTGGTTTCCAAGTGTGTGCGTATGTTTAATATTAATGCTTGTTGGCTCGCTTGTTGATGCGTTGTGGCCAAAAATGTCTTTGCTACTTGCGTTTTGCCAAAAAACCTCATTGCACAGTTGCGTCTGAATCTCTGTTCGCAACGGGCGAAAGTCGCGGAGAAATTTTCTATTGGCTGGTAATCTCAGTTTCATCACTAATTCGGCGCGGTATCAATGCGGGAGTGAGAGCGGGTGAAGCGGAAGTGACATTACATGTGCATATTTATATATATGCATTTGTGTTTGTGTATTGAATTGTTTATGACTAAACTTTTTTTAGTACTTTCAAAAGAATTTCAAAGTACAGTGATGTTACTCGTGTAATGTGTGTGTTTTTTTTTGGAAAAGAACAAAAGCATTTTATTGCTAATTAAAAGGTTTCTCAGAACTAAGCAAATATATTGGATTAACAATTGCATGAAGTTGACGCGAATGCCAAATTTGTTAAACACAAATGAAACATAGACCAGTAATGAAACCAAGTACCTGCTACTACTTATTAAAAATAAATAAATAAAATAAAAGTAAGAGTTCGGTGAGCATTGAAAAAGTAAGTAAGATTAAAAATAATCTATGTAGTTAAATTAACGTGTACTTACTATATAATTTTTGTTAGTAATAAATACAATAATAGGTCACTCTCAGCGTCACCCAGGACCAACGACGGAGACGTGGTGCTTAGCTGGTTCCTTTTTTATAAACTTTTTGTTTAATTTTTTAAATTTTTTTTTTAGTTTTTAGATTCGTCTTCAAGCAATTTAATTTTATATCATTCCCAAGAGCCTAAAAATTGTTGATAGATTGATTTTCCTAATTTTACTGACCAGAATCGTAGTCCTCTATTAAAACCAGTGAGTTTGACGCACTCTACTACGCGCCTTATCAGATCGTGAATTTTCAAAGTTATTGAAATATTCTCGATACTGATTATTGCCTCTTCTAACTCTCTCAAATAAACTTCTATTGGATCATTGACCTTTCCTGACGTGAAGCAACAGTTGACAACTTTATCCATAGCCTTGAAGGCAGCTATCAATATTTTTATTATGGATGCTTTTAATGAATAGTAAGGACTTCTCCGCTTCCTACCTTCACCTTTTATAATTTTTACTTGGCCCTTGCGCCTACCTGTGAAGCAAATGTAATAATTACATTCATTTGTAATTGCACGGGTAAGTTTCGGTAAAAGTATGTCCTAGTAATTTGGCATAGATTGAAGTGGCCTTGTGAAAATGTTTTTTTCTGCTTCGAGCAAACTTGTATAGCACATATCCTTAGTGGAAATCCCTCGTATACAAAAATATTAACTTTATGTACGAAGTTCCGAATAAAATGTTCAGCTTTGGAACTAATCAAAAACTTCTTCGAATTCGTTTTGCCAAATTTTGAATATCGTTTCTAATTAGTTGAATAAAGAATACTGTGTAAACATCTTCCATGCCAATATTTAATTACTTTTAAATAATATGACTTTTAAGTTAAGGCCTGCGAATAAACGTATATACGTAGATAACTGCGTATGGTGCTACGGGGTGTATACGTTACATACGCATCTGCGGGTATATGAGCATGAGTGGTTAGTTTTACTTATTTAGCATATCTTTTTCAAATTTTCATTTAAATACAATTTCTCGTTGAAATCTTGTTCTTTATAAAAAAACGGATGATAATACATTTTCTAAGATAAGTGTACCTCCATTTTCGAACAAAAAGACGTTTTTGTCGAAAAATGTAACAACTCGTGAGATTTGCTCATACGTTTTTTTCTTTTTTTGTGTCGCACGGCGTATGAGTGATGTATTCAGTAAAATGCAGGCATCTGAAAACCACGAATTTTGAGTTATTTTTCTATTACTTTGAAATGTGTGAAATAGGATAATTAACAAGACCGAAATGAAATTTTGACAAACGTTATAGTCTACACTATAGGTATGTATGTACGTAAAAAAGTAAAAATCAAATGTAAATCTCTTGAAGGGCACTGAACCAATTGAGCCCAAATTTATAGCACAAATGTTTGCATTTGCCTTGATGCCGGTGGTAAGTACTTATTGTAAAAAAACAAGTAAGAAAGTCTAAGTTCGGGCGGAGCCGAACATTAAATACCCGGCGCAAGTATTAAATATATGTTTTCCACCTTTCCGAAAGCTACCGCTACACGATAAGCCGGGGTGTATAAATTTTAAGTAAATTAGCGTCCTTAAATTTCGAAATATTGCAGTTTCAAGCATTTCTGAAATATACCGTTATATGAAAAGCGGTCGTAATTTTAGTCCGATTTCAATAATTTTCAACGCTTTGCTTTTATGTGGCAAGCACAATAACCATACCGAGTTTGGTTCAAATTGCTAGAACG
>NW_016168055.1:0-15393 GCF_001687245.7 Rhagoletis zephyria | reverse complement strand
AATAACCACGCCCACTTCCCATATAACGGTAATTTTCAGAAATACGAATACTGCGATATTTTAGTAACTACTGAAGATTATTCACTCAAAATTGATATTTACAATAAGTTTTAGACGAAAAATAAGAATATTATAAATTTTTGGAAAATGGGCGTAGCCACGCCCAGTTATGTTTACATGTGTATATCTTGGTAACCGCTGCACCAATTTCTTCCAAACTTGGCACAGTTGTTAACCTTGGTATAACATACGAAATGGCCGAAAATTCTTAAAATAGGACAATAATCCCATATAACGGTAATTTAGAGAAATACGAAATCTTCGATAAATCAGTAATTATTGAAGCTAATTTATTCAAAATTGATGCTTGCAACAATTTTTTACCAAGAAATACGCTTATGATACAATTTTGAAAAATGGGCGTGGCACCGCCCACTTATGATCACATCTACCAATTTGTACTTGCCACATAGAAGCAAAACGTTGAAACTTAACAGTAAATTTCAGATATGCCTGAAACTTCAATATTTCGAAATTTAAGGACGCTAATTTACTCAAAATGGATACACCTCGGTTTACCATGTAGCGGTAGCTTTCGGAAAAGTGAAAAACATATATTTAATACTTGCGCCGGGTATTTAATGATCGGCTCCGCCCGAACTTAGACTTTTTTACTTGTTTTACATATATAAACGGTTAACGCAGTGTGGAGTTTTGTCGTAGGTCAAGGTTGCGTTTTTAAGTACGGCCGTACGGTAGTGCGTCAGTGAGTCAGTACTCATTTCCGCTACGAGTGGTCCGTGCATTGATTCCTACATGTAATGCTGCGCTCTTATTAAAATACGAACAAACTTGTTTGTAGAAAAAAACTTGTACCGAAATGAGTTTGAATGGTTTTAATGTTTTCCATTCATTCAATCACATTCTTCAATTTGAAGGTAGACAATTTAAAGCAAAATGTATATTCATAACTTACAAGATTCCAGACGATGTGTGTATTGTATGTGAAGTAAAATATTCAAAACTACTGTACTCTGTTTGGCTAGAAGTTTGAATGAATTCTTGCAGGCCTCTAATGTACATAGTCTTATTAAACAACTTTTTTGTAACTTCCGTTTGAATAAATGGACTGGGGGGAACTGAAAATCCAGCTATTTTGCATTTCTGCCCTTCAACCACATAATTATCAAGCGAGATTTTTTAGTGTTGTAAAATACATCGTCAATGTTTTTGCAACACCGCCCATCGACCAGGTGCAAAATCGCCGTTGCGGCAAAAATGCGATTTGGTAACCCTGAAATCTATTTTGTTTGAAATTTAACGTGTTAATAAATATTTCGCGAGTGGGTTGGGTGAAAAAATCCTGGCCAGGATATTTTTAATTAAATATTCAAAAATTATTATATTTTTTTTATTTTTTATTCATTTGTTTCATGACCAAATTATATACCCATGGAAAGTATTAAGCATATAGAATGTGGAAACCTTTAGTAGCTTATTTTTCTTCCAGGCCAACCATTCGGGTTGGCGGGTATGAACAGTTAGGTAATACTAGTAATTTTCACTCACCTCTTTAACATATTCAAAAGTCTTTATGCAAAATATAAAGAAAACTAATTTTTGAATATTTAATTAAAAATGTCCTGGCCAGTCAATCCACTACCAAAATATATCCTAACACGTTAAATTTCATCCATTAAAGAGATGGGTGAAGGTCGTGCCCAAGTGGATCTCATACTATTCGTTTTCATTAAGAATTAAGCTAATATAAAATTCAGATAAATTTAAAAAATTTAAGTTGTGACCGGTGGCTAGTGTACATAGCCTCCAGTATTGCTGGAGTCAATCGCTACTTTTTAACCGCTACTGCACCGACTCCTAGGTAAGTAGCTACTCTATTAACCCGTGGTAGTGCACATGGTAGTGCGGAGTCGAATCAGTCGTAAGTAGAATAGCGAAAAACTACGACACGCAAGTGACTACTTTAGTAACTCCCGGTAGTGCAGAGAGAGCCCATGGTGACTACCGCCTAGGACATTGCCTTGTTAAAGTAATCGATGAAATACACTGCAAGTAGTCGGTCGGTAATTGACGGTGTTTATCAGGTAGCTACCGATTCGGCAGTCCTGTAGTCACTCCCCCGTACTGCAGGGTACATACATATACATATGTCAAATAAATGAAAACGAAATATATGAGATTCCATTTATTATCAACCACAATTTCTCATTGAATTTTAAAGACGCATGAGCTATTATTTTTTCCTGAACACAACTCTCTTTTAGAACGTAGAAAGTCCTTGTTTATATTTCTCCATTATCCTTTTAACGGGCGCACAGTATTTCTCGCTCGGTTATAGTTTGGGACAGTTTGGTAGATTGGTTTGAACAAAATTTACGGATATTATGACCATCCACGAGGTCAAGCTCAAATGAAGTGTAAGCGATCGAAACAATTCTGGCTATATTAAACATAGATTTTTAGCAATACTCTTAAAAATATATGGGAGGATCCATGGGAAACTGAACCTCAGTGCAAAAATTATTCAACAAAAAAAAAAAAACAAATCAAAGCTTTAAATGCATTTTTTATTACCCTTTTTCACGTTTCGAAATCAAGTTCTAAGTAAATTTTTTGAATGACGTAGGTTGTGTTGAAAGTACTGTCAAACAATTTGCGATTGCGGACTCGCCCATATTGTGGTCAGAGCTGAATAAGTAAAAAACCCAACAGACTTTAACAATTACACCCAAAATATTTCATCTTTTTGTTCATAATTTTGGAAAAGTTTTGTATATTCAGTTTTATAGCTTATTAAATTTAAGTAGGTAAAAGTGAAAATTTTAAGACGCTGGGAAATCGCGTTGATAATAATCGCGTTTTTAATAATTTGTTTAGCTGACGGTGCTAAGCATTTTCTCCTATATAAAAGGCGTTTTTTTATAATAAAGCCATAATTTTTGTTGTAGTTTTTGCTTTGCTTGTGTTTGTGGTTCTTTGTTTTATTATAAAACATCAAGTTATCGTGAAATATATCTGCACCTAAAAGCAGGTTCTTTTTGTCCCACCCGTGACAGAAGAAATAACCCAGAGTTTTTCCATATAAAAGTAAGCTGTAATTTCTTCGTATTTTGTAATAATAATGATAGTCAATTGGGTGTAGTTTTATCAAAATATAGAATTGTTGGGTACTTTATACTTAAATTTAAAGAAGAAATAACCCTTGTCGGTGGAATCACCCATATATAAAAACAAGCACTTTGGCTTTTACAAAGCTAAGGAAAAGGTAGTAATAATGGCAAATCATAGTAATAATGGCACAACACACGGGAATTCTCATACTCTGTGGTTCAGCACGTCGATGTAATCGGACATACATAACACTTTTTATCACTTGACGACTTTTAGTAATAACTCAATACAAGTGCCACCTGGGGGCTGTTTTTTGCAATAGTATGCCCTTACGGTTACCAATACACATTTGGAATATAATCCAAATCGAATCAAAAATAAAATTTTTATTAATAAATCGACTACAACGTCAAATTGTGAACCAAAAACGCAAACAAAAAATTTTGGTCAGGCCATTTAAGAGGACTTCACTCAAAAACACACATACAAAATAATTATGTATATATATTTTCCACTTTTTTCCTTGAGTGCGATTGCTTCCCTATATAGTCATACCAAGTTCCATTACTCTACCATGAACACTTCCAGAGATAAGCAGTACGAAAAATTCGGAATTTTTTCTTTGAATTTCATATGATTGGTTACATTTTCGAACAATTGCAAGGAGAAACCTAACTGAAGTAGGTATATAAAATAAAATGCTTTAAAATGCTCAAGAAAATTCAAGTTAAAAAGATGTCGTTAAGAAATTGCAGAAAAGCTCGCATGGCAGCGCCTAAGATCGTAAGCATCTGCAGCAGCTCCATTAGCACCGTCAATCATCAAGATTGCTAGCCCTAAACCGCGAAGATAAATTCATTTTTTGTCCTATTCATAATTTTGTTGCAAAAATTTGAAGCAGTTTGCATTTTCTTGCCTTCGCCTGTGACAGTTTCTACTCTTCACTGCGCCAAGTGTCATTAAGTAGAGTGTCGACTGCAGTTTGAGCACATCATTTATTGTCGCTATAGTATGTATGTTTGTATGCAAATAATATGAATGCAATTCTGCGCGAGTATGAGAGGTGTTTGTCGCTTTGTGTATGCGCCTTAATGCGGGAAATTTTCGTAATGAGAATTCCGCAAGGCAACTTGGCATCTTGGATATATTTTTTTTTAATCTCCATTTTATTCATAAAGACCAGGTGTAGAATTTTTTAAGAATATATTTCGCGTATTGTTGGCGCAGTAAAAAGGTGAGAAAATTTTAATAAAAACACGCTTTTCGTTTATTGGAAATAGGGTTCAAAATGTAACCTGGATGAAAACGCATTTAGCTATGAAGACGCGCGCCATCAATACCTTTTGCTCACATAAAACTCAAGAATTAAAGAATTGAAGGTATAAAATTGTTAGATGAATTTCAATGATTCAGCCACAGACGGTCTATGTGTGAGGATTTAAGTATTTAAAAAAAAAATTGAATTAATATATGTACATTAGGCCAACCAAAAAAATAAAAATAAAAATTGTGCAATGCGACCGCCATCGGACTCTCTGTATTTTCTATAGAAATGATCCTCCATGAATCTTCGCTCTCTACGATAATTCTCTTGCTCAGCTCTAATACAAAAGAGAATCGGCTAGATGAAGTGAACTACTATCTCAAGAAATGGGTACACATTTTTTTACTTCTATAGACCAAGGATCATTTGCTGAATTCCCCCATTTTTGGTACAATGGCATACCAGTTCCAGTTTGTCCTTTTGATGAGTTTTTCTTGTTAACTTCAGTACCTCCACCTGCGGGACATTAATCTAAATTATCGATAACGTATAGTCTAAATTATCGATAACAAATAGTATACATGGTCATTTATTGAACAAATCGCTGGTACACATACAAAACCTGACTCGAAGAAAGCTGACTAATGAAAGTTGCTGCATCTATCTGCAGCTGACTTGAAATGTTAAATATATGAAATTTTACTACACCTCGTAACATTGTACTTCATTCAATTTTATTCATGCCCAGTTCTTCAGCCAATCAAACCAATGAGCGAAAAGGAATAATACTTCCGAGGTGCTTTGCAGCATCTGTTGTCAATTCTCAGTGTCAATAATGCAGTCGCAATAATTTCCTTGAATTTTCCACGGTCATAAATTGCCAATAATAGCAATGAGGCAGCTCGCCTTTTTTCTGTACCTTATAAAAAATTGGTAGTAGACGAATATACATATAGGCAGCATCACAGCATTACAGTTAATACATTCTGTAGTGAGCGTCTGCAACGTCCACAAGGTTGATTGATTCTGACCGATTTTTATGAGAAAAATATCAATAAGAAATTTTCGCTGCTCTTCTTCTACAGTCCTTTTTGCGATACGTGCCTACTAACGTATGGCTGAACATATTATATTATGAATGTTTGTAGTCAATTTCCGCGTTTTGAAATTGACCGCACATGTGTGCATCAACAACAAAATTGATAAGCCACAATTTCTTTAAGATTGTTTTCAATTTCAGCGCATGGCCAATATCAGAAACAACCACAATAGAATGAATAAATTAATCAGGAAATGGATTGGCGACATGTATAGAAATTGTAATCATATACATATGTACATTAGACTGCATCACCAAAAAAAGTTGCGGTTTTTCCGCCGGGATTACAAAGTCTATTCTATATTTTAAGACGTCCACCAAAATATTTCGGAAAAATATTAAGATTTAAGCGAGCTGGACCGATTTGAAAATACCTCGAAAAATGGAGTTTTTTATGAATAAAAATAGTTGCTTAAAAACGTTTTTGAAAAAATTCACCTCAAATGACAAAAAATATTAGGCTTAAAAATGCTACATAAAAATATTTAAAAATCTTTTCAACGGAATCATAATAATGAGATTTTTGATGCTGTTTTTGTTTACTTTTTTCAAAGATTGATTTACGAAAAACTTAAATAACTGGGCCAAAACTATTGTGATTTGGACTTTTTTATTTATGTGCAAATATTTTTATTTATGTGCAAAAAAGTCATTCGAGTCCCAATTTATTTTTATTTTTTTCAAATACCAACACATCTTAATTCAACTTTGAATGATGTTCGATCATCCTACCTTTCTCTTTCATCCTTTGAATGCGTTTATTAGCCAAGAAATAAAAAGGGTGAGAAAATACCTTTCCAATGATACGCCACAAGTCTAAATTGCAAGAGTTTAGGTTCAGTTATTCAAGTTTTTCTTACAGCAATCTTTGAAAAAAGTTAAAAAACGGCATCAAAAATCGCATTACTACGATTAAGTTTAAAATTTTTATTTATTTATTTTTTAATACTTTTGTGTTAATTTTTTAAGCTTAAACCGTTTTGTTATTTGAGGGGATTTTTTCAAAAATCATCTTTAAGAAACTATTTTTATTCGCTTAAATCTTTATATTTTCCCGAAATATTTTGGTGGACGCTTTAAAATATAATAGATTTTATAATTTCAATATCTAATGTACATATATATGTATATGTGTCCCCTTAAAGTTAAAGTAAAGTTAAATTTCTTTGATTTTATTATACCGGCCACCCTATTACGCACATCGAATGTGTATATAATATATATAAAACTGAATTTTCTCATCGGCAATTTCAAAAGAGTATAAAGGAAATTGTAAGACTGCTTTGAAATGAGCTCAATAAAAATTATAAGCAACATGTGTTTATGATGGGCAGATATACTAACAGTTATACAAAAATGTAGTATTTGGAGCTTAATGTAACTAAATATATATGTAAAGTGTACGCTTAGTATATGAGTTAAATATTTTACTGGGAATTGTATTTGTCTTGCTCTTAACATAAATGAATCCTTACAAATGAATGCGTATGTAATATGTAAATATGTATTTGTAAGCACAACAAAAGGAATAACTAAGCCTCGAATTATTAGTACACCCCATGGAAACTCAAACCTCGTATTCTAACTCGTGTGTATTTATTTAGTAGAGTAAATCCGAGTATTGTTTAAAATTTCTCCTTGAAAAAATATATAAACTGGATTTACTCTTAATGCTTGGATATAACTTGGTGAAAGAAGAAAGACATAGGGGCATTTAATACATGTGTTTTTATCTTTTATTTTGGATATAAAAATATATGTTGGTACATATTTTTATTTGTGTCGTTATGTGAGGTGACCATATGGAAGAAAATATTCCAAAGTAAAGAAAAAGTCAGAAGCCAGAGAGGACGAAGTAAGCAGTTATACAATATTATACATAAATAGTGCACGTATATGTACACATGTATGTATGCATATACAAAAACACCTATGTATATACATATATGAAACAATAAAACTGTTATCAGCAAAATAAATGCACACACCAAATACTCAAGCGCTGTTTTATTACTGGATTTTATAGCCAGCTTGCGTGTTGGCATTAAATACTCAAAAAAAAACTTTAGGAAAAGCAGACTTTAGCCAACGCAGTTTGGTCGGAATTTTAAAGGTTCGCGACTGTATTTTGTATGCATTCATTAGCAGCAATATATAAAAGTTGCGATTTTATATATTTTTTTTCGAAAAGTGCTTTCATGGCTTATAGTAATAAGTGCATTTAAATTTCATGTCACGCAAGCAATTTGTCAGGGTCTGATTGAATTTCAACGCGTTATATGCAATGCAAAAGTGCCCTCTCTCAAATGAAGATTAATTGAAAGAGTTCTGAGATAGGGGGTTGAATCGCCAACAGCGTTCTTTGAACCGAATTCTGAGATAGGGCGTTATTTAATAAAATTCTGAGATATGGCGCTATTCAACCAAATTCTGAAATAGGGCTTTGTTAAAAAAGTTTTCTGAAATAAGCCATTTTCGAACTGGCTGTCGAGATAGGTCCATCTACTACTCAGGTGTCAATATGTATTGGTCTAATTAAAATATATTCTGACACAGCCAGAGGAACAACAGGCATGCCCTAACTACAACCTGAGTGGACCATTAGCATGTTCAGTTCCCTCGTTACTACTTAGATATCTGTGTATATACTCTAAAAAATATTTTTAAATTTAAGCATATTAAGATGGGTAACCAAATTCGTCTCTGAATGCATGCAAATTTACACACCGTGTCTATTTAATTAAACACGGCATGTTTATTTTTACTTACAAAATTTGTCGCTTACAGCAAAATTACATATAAAATGTTTAGAATTGATTAAATATTAGCACTTAATGCTTTTTATAAGTACGAAATGTATTTTTACGTTTAAAATGTTTGCAGTTTTAAACATTTCATGTGTATGTGTTTATTATAAATAGACTGCGAGATATTTATGCAGAAAACGAAGAAGTACATATCGGCGCCTCAAAACCATGCCATGGTAAGACAACTTAGACTAAGTTTAGACTTAGCATTATATGATTTGAAGGCGTCGATATGTACTCTATAACTATGAAAAAAATTTGTACAAACTTATTTATTTTGTTTATATCTAGTTAAGTGGTACATATTTTGAGCCTGCGTTTTCTCATTTTATCCCAAGTAATTAAGTAATAAAAGTAATATTTATTATGAATTTTCACATTGTTAAAAAATAGTTGGTTTTGGTTTCACATCATCTAAACATTTATTTAAGCTTTTAAAGTTTACCACACACAACAATACAACTCTCGAAGTATCTCTACCATATTGTACCTTTGTTATGGTTCTTAAACATAAACGAGATGTGGTTATTTTGTTCGCAATTCAAATTCAATTCAAATTTCAAGAGACATATTTATGTTAACTTTAATTTCCATTCACAAACGCAGCGTAGTTATGACCTTTGTGAAATTGCTAAATCTGCATTTCTTAATGAAGTGAATGTTAAGTACACTTGCATACCAAAAATTAATTTCAGTGTATTATGTAGAGTGCTTGCATTTAAAAGCTAACTTACGTACATACATATGTATGTAAGCAAATGTTAAAGTAAACATATTATATTCCTGTTTAGATTTCATATTAAGTACACTTCACGGAAACGCATTTTGCTTACTGCCAGCATTTACCGCATTTCGAATGGTAAATATTAACATTTTGAAATTGAAATTAAAGTCTAAGTATGTATGTAGGTACATTTGTTTGTGTAGAATTTCGTTGGCATCAGGACTTTTGTGGTTAAGTTAAGTAATTTCTAAAACATGCACTCGTAATTTTACTTAATTTTATTTTAAAACAACTGGGTTCTTTTAAATTAGTTCTTTATCTTTTTAAAGTGTTTTGCAAAATTTGCAACACATAATTTTGCGCATTTAAGGCAAAGCTAAACCCCATTCGAGCCAGAAGGATTCGATCTTATTTAGTTGAAAGATTTTGTATTCTTTTGGCCCTCTCAAAATTCCTCTGCCCTTTTTTGACTTAACAACTTTGTTTTTCATTGAATACAAACAAAGAGAAAAAAAACAAATCATATACTCCTTTGGCAGCGGTGTATACTCTCTGCCTGTTTTATCAAAATTTGAATTTTCATAAAAACTGAACAAGTTTTTACTCTCTGCTAGAGATATGCTCTATAATTTAAGAAGTGTTGATATACGGTGGCGGGAATGTAAGTAGGGAAAAGATATTTTAGCAAATTTCGGCTACTTTTCTTTATTTAAAAATGTTCTTGAAAACTTAGCTTACTGCCTATAAAAACCATGTCAATCAAAATTTCAAACTTTTTAGAACAACTATAAAAAATCCACGACTTATAGCAAATCATAATGAAAAGTTTAGCTTTTTAATCCAACTTTCAATCAGTTTTTTGGGTACACAGTTTTGTAGGCCATTTAATTTTAGTACAGGAAAGTGCAAGTTTGAACCTGCTAGAACTTACTGTTGATTTTTGGTAATTTTTGTTCCCGCATTTTCTTCCATACAAAGTATGTTGGACAATTTTTTGTATGGAGATAATGAAGAACACCTTCCACAAAAACAAAAAAATGCCAAAAACCAATGCTAAGCCCAGCTACTTAAAATTTTACCTTTTTACAATTTGTTCCCATATAAAAGAAGTTCAAACATACTTTGGTACTTTTTTTCGAGCAGTCATCTTTTTTCTGAAAATTCTAGTTAGAAAGCTTACAATTTTGATGAAAAAATTAACAGTTATTGAATAATCGAAATAAAAGTAGCCCTAGAATGCTGAAATATCTCTTCCCTGTTTATATTTTCGCTACTGTATAGTGATTTTTATTCCTTACTAAAGGCTTTGCTTTTACTCCTATTTCCTAAGGAGTGACAGTTATTAGTTTAGTCTACATGTAAATAGCTGTAAACAAACATGTCAACCAATTTTTCGGGTATTACTACAAATTGTTCAATAAGCTGGCAGATAATCTTCGCCAGTAAGAAGGCCTACTTGAACTAAAAAGCTGAATGATTGAATGCGAAATACGTTGAGACGTTTTGCAGCATGAAGCATTTTTACCACGTAGGCGTATGTATACGTAATCTCGCAATAAACCCAAGTGGCGCTTCACAAACAAACAACTAAATGCGCGTACATATTTGAATATGTGCTTAGCATACGAACTCTTTTCAACGTTCTTCTGCTCTTACTTGAAGGACCTTAACACATGGTTTTTTTCTTATGGCCGATTGTAGACAAAAAGCGAAAAAACAAATTGATTGCCGATATTGGCATGAAACGAATTCAATGTCTGGCAACTTGCATTTTGGAGTGTGAGCATATCCTCGTGTGTAACTTTGACGACTTTGGATGTACATAAGTAAGTTTGGAAAACTCTGCATTTGACGTGCAAAGCACGTGAGACATGCAGACCT
This sequence comes from Rhagoletis zephyria, assembly GCF_001687245.7. Taxonomy (NCBI): domain Eukaryota; kingdom Metazoa; phylum Arthropoda; class Insecta; order Diptera; family Tephritidae; genus Rhagoletis; species Rhagoletis zephyria. The sequence continues at coordinate 4,486 of NW_016168055.1, read as the reverse complement.
GTTTGAATGCGTCAAAAGGCAGGTCACGCTCGAACGGAAAAATGTTAAGGAACGAATGCTTTTAAGGTCCATACATAACACACTACTTGGATTGGAAAGCATACAAAACAGGTACATGGCATTAGATATGCTGGTTGAGTTATTAACTGGAGGATAATCTGCTTGGAAAGCATACACTTAAGTAGTACACATACATATATACATACGTTTTCTCTTTTCTTTGAATATCACCTTCCTCTTACACCCGAAAATGACTATACTAGTGAATCATACAATTCATGTATACCAAGCTGCTTTCAAATCATTTTTTGAGGGCTTCCATAACAAAATATAAATTTCAATTGCTACTTGTGATGAAAATTTGTTGGCGGAAGCTAACTGTAAAAATTCTTCTATTCAAACAAAGCGTTAGTTATTAATTCGTAAATTACTCATATTTTTTTAAGTGTTTGGTGATAATTCTTAAAAAACTTTCTGGTGAGTATATGGATTTTATTACTTTAATTATTCTTTGAAAACTTTTTACTAGGCAGGAATCGAATGTGGGCCGGTTACAGTAATCGCTAGTTACTGCAACCTAATTTCTCGGCCAAAATTTTCTGCATAAAATTTTCTAATGATTTGTGCACAAATATATAGTAAACGGCGCACAGTGTGAAAAATTAACTTTGTGACAAAGTACACCCCGTTTCAAAACCATAAGCGCACCACTTTTGTAAAAATGTCAATCTTTTAATTAAATTTTTTTTCAAATTTTGCGTATGCAGTTTTGCAGCCCATTTAATTTCAATAAAATATAGGAGAAGTTTGAGGCAAAGTCAGCGGAAAGTTCTAGCTACTTCAAACTTTCACTTTGAACTATATTGAATTGAATGGATTACAAAACTGCATACTCAAGATCTATCGGGGAAATCGAATTAAAGTGATTGACATTTTTACGAAAGTTTGCTAAATTTTTTAAATATTGCACAACGATTGACTCTTAGTTTTTACCGCTTTTTGTGACTCGAAAACAGTATGTAATGACCTTTTTTTATAAATTTTTGGCATCAAGACATGCATTTCCGTAGAGCCAATAAAAGAAAAAATATATTTTAAACTTTTGCAACAAAAAGTTCATTACATGCTGTTTCAGGTCGAAAAATAAACAAAGCAAACATTTTTCGTACAACAAGAACTTTAAAATTATTTTAAAGATTTTTAAATTTTCGACCAGAAAACAATTTTATTTTCCGAATTTTTCATTACTTAAGCTAAAATATAACATTTCATTCAATTCACTATATTTTTTCGTTCTCGTTGAGTCTTCGTAACAAAAACTCATATTTCATATTGTAAGACGTCTCCCTCAGAGAAGGTCTATTGACGTCCTCTATATAAACGTTGTGATATGTTTTGAGAGTTATCCCAGCCAACCAACGTAAACGAGAATGGGTTCCGTAGAATTATCGTAAACGTATTATCTGTCGCTCAGTTTGTGGCAGCAGAACTCTCGTTCTCGTCATACGTTTTCAAAATATTTTGCGAAGTGTTTTCGATAGCGAAGCGGTACCTCAGGCGTAAGCTGCTTTGATCCGTTTCGCTATCGAGAAATTAATGAAAACGGCAGTGTTTTCTAACCGTTCGATTCGCGAGAAAGTAATGAAAACGTTAGGAGGTTGTTTCTATTTAGCCATCGAGAATGCATCGAAAGAAGAATCGTAAAAAAATATTAAAATGACTCGCTTACGATAATTATAATTGGAGCTGTTCCATTGCAGTTCATTCCCATATTTAACATAATAAAAGATTATAGTAGTTCAATTTCTGATGTTTTAAAACAAAATTTAAGTTTATAAAAGCGTATTTAAATGTGATTTAGGTAAATGGTATAATTATTAAAACAATAAATGTAAATTAGTTAACAGTTTTAATTGTGAACAAAAAGGAGGAAGTTTAACGTTTCTTTGTCGGGTGGGTTGCAAACACTGGAATATTTGTAGGTATGTATCGTAATGAAATTTTACGCTACTCAACAAACATTTTAATGCATCATATGTTGCGTAGGATGGCTAGTATGCAGTTGAGATGGCTGATGGCGCACAAAATTGGCCTGCTAAAAATAAATTAAATTGTATAATTTGAAACGCGTTTTTGTCAACCCGAAATTTAGTATCGACTGTCGCGGAAAAATGTATGTATAGTCACATGGGCAGACTACCACGTCAATTGAAATGACCCAATGCGTAGACTGGGTGATGAATATCGACATTCTCAAAATACCTACAATTAGAAAAGATAGCAGACAAGTTATTTGGGCTATTAGGCAATCTTTAAATTTTACTTGCAGTAGCCGTTTTCACAATAGGCATAAATAAGTACTTGCATACATTTATGAATCTGAAGCATATTTTGTTGTATCTGCCTGCAGAATCTGTAAATCGAACCGCTTAAAAAAAGAATACCTACTTGTTCCTAATCCGTCCCAAATCAGCGCTTTCAACTAACTTTTTTAACAATGCGAAATTGGAAATTTCAAGAGCAGGCATTAGAAAAACTTTGTAAATACCTTTTGCAGATACTTTTTCTGTCACTGCATTTCCACACCTGAGTGGAAGATCGGCAGCCAGTTCGAAAACGCTTAGAAAAACTTTCAAGATCGCCCTATTTCGGAATTTGGTTGAAGAACGAACTATTTTAAAATATGGTTCAAAAGCGCCATATCTCAACTGAAAATATTTTGAGATAGGGCGTTTTTGAACCGAGTTATGAAATACGGTATTCTTGAAAAGTTTTCTGAGATTGGGCGTTTTCGAACTGATTGCCGTGATTGGTCGCTCTTCCACTCAGGCGTCGCTATCTAGGGTTGAATTCTGCATCACATTTTTATATACATTTATACATACACATACATATTTTTATTTTTGAAAAATCACTAAATTTTCAACGCAATTTGAACACCCGGTGAACAACAGCAGTAGTAGCGATCTTCCCTACATACTACTATAATAATTTAGGGGAAGTAAGAATTGTTGCATCCATTTTAGATCCTTCTTATCCTTCATAAGAATAGGTTCGCTTTGAAGTAGTTTAAAGTCAGGGCACCAATGCGTTGTGTGGAGTTAACATTTTGCCAACTATTTATCACTAAATTTTGCCAGCAGGGTTATGAAACTCAGTTCAACATCTCTAACATATTTGCTTGCTTCGTTGAATGTATGTGTGTGCGAAGTTTTATGCATGGCATTCGACAGGTTACCAGCTCGGTTATTGTTGTTGGAATTGCTCACATAATTTTAAGAATTCCACAACGCTAAACTTATGTACGTACATATGTATATAAAGATATACATATGTATGTATGTATTCCTGCTATTATCGTTGAGTCTTATTTTAATTTGTTTGCGCACATAAATTTATGCACACATACATACATAAATAAATGTAAATTTGTGTATGAATGTCACGCAAAGGAGCCAATGAGCTATGAAATTCATGTGTAAGCGAGTGTGAGATGCACAGGTATGTTTTGAAAATTCTTGAAATCATTAACTGATGGCATTACAAGGTGCGTTCCAAAATAGAAGCGAAGCGAGTAGAAGTGGCGAAAGACTTTTTAATGATTGTTACTCCTCCCGCATGACGTCTAGTCCTTTCATGGTCAAATAAATTTTACTGAAAAGGTAGAAGTTACTTGGCAATCAATCAGAAGGATGGTTAGAATGTGAGTTTCAGTCAAAAATCTGTAACGAGAAAAGCGCCAGTTTCCCCCTTCACAATATTCAAGCCGAATGCATCAAAAATGTAGTCACAGTTTGGCCTGGTGGCAAGAACTTTTTGTAGGAATTATTAGATTTTTCCAATTTCGACTGGTCTACCAGCCTTCATTCAGCACTTTAGCGCTTGTTCGAATATTACATACTGATAAAGTTTCGTCCCCGTAGGTCAAACAAATGCCACGAAAGGCTGCAATTTCCCAACAATTTATCTCATTAATGCATAGATGAAGCTTTCAGGAAAGTTTCTATTAAATGGAAATTTTCCGTTTATCTTGGAGCGCATCATGTATTTACACATAGTACATATGTACATATATACCAACTATTTCTATGCGCACTTTAGTGGCTGCTGTATATTAAATTTACTTACTTATAAGTAACTATGAATTTCCGCTATAACTCGTTTCGTCTTCTGAAATTCTAAGCAAAGCATGTCATAGAAGCAGCACAATTTTCCGCCAAATGTACATACACAGATAAGTACATACATATGTATGTAGGTATGTGTGTAGCATTAGTCCTTGCTAAACGACAGAATTGCAGCCACAATTGGGACCCCACTCTGTGATGCTGCATACATTGTGACATACAATGCCTGACAGGAAACGAACACACTCGCATTTTTATATGTATGCGTCGGCCTCATTGTTTCGCGTTATTTTATCGCAATCCCGCTGGGGGGATATGAATTTTTATTTTAACAAGCTTGCGTTTAAACTTAAATGCAT